>NW_028277736.1:300000-551532 GCF_059751315.1 Micrasema longulum
AATGAAGCTAAATAATTTTTAAAATGCAAAAGAAATTTGTATTCTAGTTTTTGCAGGATTTTTTTTTGAACACTCGATTCTATTAATATTTAATTTATAAATGGGAGACCAGATAGCAGTGCAATATTCAAGATGGGGGCGTACGTATGTTATAAATGAACCTGAGTTTTTAAAAGATTTATACAGCCGCATGATAAATCCAGTCATTTTGTATGCCTTGTTAATTATAGTTTCAATATGACTATTGTAATTTGTTTTTTAATAAATGATATTTTTCCTAAACAATTATCTAATTCCTTGCCATCAAACATTGAACCTGCTTTCTACACAACTAATAATATAGGAACATTGTTAAAAAAATCACAAAGACAAAGTCGAAATTAACCAATCAACAATACATTTTTACAAGCAATACCATGGTTTTCTTCACATAAAATATCCGAAGAACTATTTAAATATCTTTTTTGCTTTACATGCATGAGAGCAAACAATATATCACTACAGATTATTTTGCTTTCGTATGTAGTTTTCTTCAACAAATGATGCGTTTTAAAGAGCAAAAAGTGGCCCAGTTTTGACCATAGTTTTATGTGTGTGTACACAGTTTGGCAATACGTGGCCGGGTCCTAAGGATGAGAGTGCATTAACTCTTAAAAAACTGTGGTAAATAATCTCTTTGCGCGCGGTGATGTAACATCGTGTTACCGCTGGTAAAAGATGGAATATTCTAAAGTTCAGACATTTGAAAAAAAAAACTTGGAGACATACTGTTTAATAATTTATTTTCCATAATTTGTGTGAATAAACTGAACCCTGTTATAGCAAAATAAATTTAATATCACAAAAACGCCGCTCATGTTACGCGCGTGCGTCCCCCATCACTGTCATCAATAGACTGAAGACTGAATCTGTTTTAAATAACACCCGCTGCAAAACAGCGTCTCTGTCTTCATTGTTATGACTTCTATCTTCGTGTTCTCTCTTGTATAAGGTATCTGTATAGATGTGTTGCTGAATTAGCGGACATTCATTCTTCGCGTGGCAAGGATAAATATTTTTTGAATTAACATTTGGCATTGTTATACAAATTTTACTTTCCCAATTGGGTGTAAAAATGTCCATTTGAAGATCACAAAAAATACGAATTCATCATTTTTAAAAATAAGAGAGATACGAGTACATCAAGACTTGTGTCCTATGTCGACTAGTGTGACATCACAAGAGTTAACGACGTTTGCATATTTTTAATATATTTTTTTGGTGTAAACGATATACACGGGTTTTCAGGGACAGATCGCGAAACTTCAGAGGAACTTCCATATGGAAAGCTTTAAAAAAAATCCTCTTAAAAATTTCCAAAAACAAATAAAAAAAAATAAAATAAATTGTTATCTTAAAATGTAGTAAATCCTTAATTTCTCGGACAAGCAGTCCGTCCACAAACCCCTACCCCTCTCTTACCCAGCCGCATCCCTTGTGTGCGTCTGGTGCGTATCGCTTCGTTAGTCAAATCCGTTTTTATTACATTTTTTTGTCGGGGAGGGGCAGGGCTTTGCGGAAGGGATGCGAGTCCGAGAAATTAAAGATTTACTCCATTTTGAGATCATATATATTTTTTTTTAAAGGCTTTTTGGAAAAAAAACGATTTTTAAAAAAGTTTATTAAGAGAAATGTTCCTCCGAAGTTTCGCAGTCTGGCCCTGAAAAACCGTGTATTTGCGTTCTTATAATTTACCTTAATATTTCAATTAAAAGGGCCACTTTCAACAAGTTGAAATGACTTACTTAGAAAATGGGAATCAAGGTTGAGTAGAGCGATCTTTGATCCGTGAGTCCGAATTAACAAGGTATCAGTTTTTCTAGTCCTTGACGTCTACTAACAGATGAAAGTAGTTTGTCGGCAGATCTGTCTGAACTGTGGGATGCGGATCTGAAGCGAGAACAAACAGAAGTTCGCACCTGACAAAAATGAAGGATTTTGTTTGTTCTTGTGCGGGGAGCTACTTCATAAGTTGGAGGTGACAAAAGAAAACGATGTTATGCTTCGAGGTGTATTTAATACATGTTGAATAAAATGAGAAGCGCCAGAGTTACGGTGATATTTAAAACGAACTGAACTCATCTTTGAATATAGTAATCATTCGTGAACTGAAATCTAGTTGTTGCCTTTACGTTTTCGATTTATAACAAATTTCTGTATTTTATTCGACATGTCACAAATACACATCGACGCATAACTTCGTTTTCTTCTGTCATCTTCAACTGGTGTAGGGGCTCTAACCGCACACAAAACTCTACGATGTGATCGTAGTGAAATCCAAAAGTGGTGACCCCTACGCGATCCGATGCGATCCTACGTGATCCGCCCCGGCCAAAATAAATGAGTTTTTTTTAACCACTTGGGTGATTATTCACACACTTCAAATGTAATTATTATTATAAAATAAATTAAACAACTTTGTTTTTAACCACTAATTTTTATTTTTCACCAACCGGTTTTAAAACAAACAAGCTTCTTGGTCAAGGTTTACGATTAAACCGGCTTTCTCCACAACTAATAATATAGGAACATTGTTAAAAAATCACAATGACAAAGTCCATAAATATAATAAATCTGAAATATACCAATTAAATTGTAATGATTGCGATTCAATCTACATTGGAAAAACTAAAAGAAACTTTAATATTAGAGTAAAAGAACACTTAAGATGCTTAAATAATAATATTTTTTCTGAATTCGCAAATCATCTGATAGAAAATAATCATTAGTTCAATAAAGACACTGGATTAAAAGTACTTCATGTTGAAAATAAAATATTAAAATTAGACAACTTAGAAATCTTAGAAATAAAAAAAGCGATTCATAATAAGAAAACAATGATTTAATAACCAAATAAACACTATTTCCTTAGTCCTTTCCTGTCTAACTTCAAAAATAGTGATATCAAATTAGCACCCGTGTAAGAAAAAAAAAAATTGGGTCCACGTGTAGTATTTAGTGATCATGATAGAAATAAAATTAAAAGGAAACAATTCATTAGTTACGTAAACCTTGACAAAGAAGCTTGTTTGCTTTGAAACCGGTCGGTGAAAAAAAAAATAGTGGTTAAAAACAAAGTTGTTTTATTTATTTTATTATAATGAATAACCACAAAGTTAGTGCTTCAAATATAAACTTTATATTGTAATTATTATTTTTTATTTTTTTCAAACGTTAAAACTTTAGCCCATTTCCTTTACAGCCCAAAAAATCCATTTATAAACGATTACCTTATTGTTAGAAAATAAAAATAGGTACCTACCTTCCACACATACAAGTCCGTGAACAAGTATGAAAACATTAACAAGGCTTTCAAGAAACTCTCAAAAAATTTAACGAGAGGTAAAATTTTGAGAGTTTTTTGACCTTCGCTTTATTTAGAAGTATTTTTTCGACTTAAAATTTGTTGTTAAATACTTTCTGGAAAGTTTTTGGAAACTTTAGTTAAAACATTTTTCAAAACAGTTTAATACGAGTACGTGGCGTGAGTAATGCTATTGGATGTTTTATGTAAATCCCTCTTTTCTTCGACAAACTCGCCATACCTTAAAAAAAAAAAAAAAAACCACGCTTTTCTCACTGTTTTGTTAGTATTTATTTACATTTAAACTTGCTCTTTTCTATAAAAAATCAGCATTTATTACAAATCAAAACAAAACCTTCAAAGTACAGTGGCTAATTGATGCATCCGTTATCAGTCAACATATTCATCAAAATGTATCAACAAACTGTCATAACGTTTTTTGATCTCATCCGGTAGGTTTGGCATTTTTGTAAACTTTCATAATATATACAATTATACGAGGTATTGCGATATAGTTGGGTGGGTAAATATTTAAACCAGACTGTGTACACTGGTATTATAAACTAAACATTGTATTTCCGAAAGTTACAGAGAGCTTTTTCAGAAATAATAAATACTTTTTTTCTTGTCTTCATTGTGTCAAGCTATGGTTTCCTAAAAGAGCGGTGCTGTCATCTAGTGGCTGGCATGTGGCGGTGAATGACGTCATTTAAACGTCTGTACAAACCAATGCCGCTGGTTTCTTAGAGCGTTGATTGTGAGGGGAACGTCAAACATCGGTGCCGCCATTTGCAGGACGGATCATAGCGGTGCAGTCCTCGAAAGGTTTTTCTCGCGTAGCGGTGAATATTTTTACCTCTCAAAGCTGTCAAAATCAGAACAAACGTGATAAAGATTTAGATTTCTAGTGAATTTGATGAAATGTTGAATTTGATTTCATGAAATCGACACAGTCATATAAACAGTATATACAGAATAGCAACAATACCAATTACGTTTTTCACATGGCACAACAATATAAAAACAAAACGTACCTACAGTTTGCTGGACATACATATACACATATAACACACATACATTTATACGCAATCACACATACATATGCACACATACACATTACGGTGGGACGATTTTTCTTTCGAATTTTGAAATGAAAAGGGTCAAAAAAGTTGCATTTCGGATTACTCGGAATGCAAAAAATATTTTAAAAAGCCAGAGCATAAAGTTTTCGAAAAAGTAAATTTTTGCGCTAAACCGGCTGAAATTTTGTATTTAAGCAAAAAAATCAGTCCAATTAAATTTTATAATGTGCATTAAGCCTGATTAAATAAGCATCTAAGGGCGATGGCTGCGCTTTGTTTTGTAACAAATGGGTAGCATTGTTTTAATAAGCCATTGTTTTCGTCAATATTTGCCAGGCGCTCAACGGAATCAGTTCCACGGAGTGTAAACTTTTTGCATTTCAGTAGTTTTAAAACGTGTTCAAATTTGTAATGTGATTAAGTTATATCTTTGCTAACATTTTTTTTTATCTTTATAATTGACAAAATATTATTAATCAATACAAACTTCAAACCTTGGTTGAAGGCCAAAAACAGTATGGAATATTTTTTTAAATAATTTTTACGTTCAATGTGATTCAAAATGCAACTTTTTAGACTCCTTTCAATGTGATGTTTAAAAAAACTTCATACCTCATTGGCCCACTCTATACACATACATATACAGATATATATATATTTTAATTTTTAGTATTTTTTACTAACATGCATGCTTCCACTTTCCATTATGTTGTATCCCAACTCTGGACAGGGCTCTTGACCTCGTATAGTTAGGATTACATTTTGTAATATTTATCTTTGTATTAATAAATAAATTAATGAAATATGTAATTAAAGTCTAAAATAATATATGATAGAAACAAAACACGAAAGATAAGAAAATGTGGTTTTTCTCAAGCCTGGGTGTTTTGTGCTGATTTTCATAACTGTAATTGGGCCTCTTCGGGTGCTATTCTAAACCACTCTCGTGGCGCGAGAAACCGTTCTTCTCGTGTATATTTTATGTAAATACACGAGATAATACGGCCGTACAACAAGCCTTACCTTATAATACAACCCTTTCCTGTTGTAAGTCAAAAAATATGTATTCTCAAATATTTGTATTATCACTAAACTAATAAATAAAAATAAAACAAAATGTTTTTTTACGTCTCCATCGCAATTTCGACATAAACAATGTTAATTAAAGACTATAAAAAAGCCCGGTTAAAACAAAATTTGGGGAGAAATATTGGGATGGCATTTGAGTGATTGATAAATATTTATTTATTTTTATAATTAATGTAAATGCATTAAATTCTATTGCAATGTACTTTTATATATTTAGTAAATCTTATAACTGTAATTTTTTTTAAAAAGAGACTAGCTCTTGTAAACCTTTATGTGGGTGAGATTCATTTGATTGAATTATTTCACCCACATACTAGGCAACGCCTGGAAACATTTTTCATTCTAAGCAGTTGAGCGATCACGATGAAAAATAATGAACACGCTTAAGTTATCGCAGTCATAAGTCAACGCGTGTGTAATCTCTAAGTCAACGCTCGTGTCGGTTTGTTTTTTATTTTTCTCGTAAATAAATACAGTTCACTGGCGAAAAATCAGCGTTTATTTTTAAAAATAGTTCAATATATTGCATCTGCAAAATAGTAAGGAGTATCTAATACAAAAAAAAGAAATTAAATTACAATTAATATGGCGACTGCTTTTCTTGAAATTTGGCTTGCTAACCGCCGGCTAAATGCTATAAATAGAATGATAAATAATTAATAAATAAAATAAAATGGCAAATTTGGAATATTTTCTATATTAGCACCGGGTAAATTCAAATATGTGATTGCGCAGCAGGATACGTCGCGAAACGTAAATATTTTGACATTAAATATTAGATGTTCACTGATGTTCCATTGTGATTGCGAATACGACAAACAACCATGATGAGAAATTGTTATCACGTTGCTTTTTACCACGTCGATAGTTATTTGTAATTAAGCTACTAATGGATTCATCAACAATATTTTGAGTTTGTCTAAATTTTCGTAGACAAGGATTGGATTCAACCCCCTAGGGAGCTGTTAATATTAATATATTAAAACGGTTGCAATATCGTCGCATAAGTTAGTTTTTGTCTAAAAGACCATTTTTAACGAAATTGTATTAAGTGTTCATGAATTCTGAGAAAGCTTTTTTTCATGAAATTGTAAAGAAAAAAACATTTTTTTAAATTGTTTATGGGATTCTTTAACGAATTTTGTTTTCAGTTGTGGTCGTTAATTTATGCTTGTTTCGTATAACAACCTTTAAAGCTCTATTTCTGCAGATCTGTGTTTTGGTTTGTTAAATGAAAACGAATTGAAGCGACGAAACGTTAATATTAACAGTTCTCCAGGGATTTGAATCTCGTTCTTGTCTACAAAAAATTGGACAGACTGAATATATTGTTTATTATTTTGTATTTGAAAACATTTCTTTTTATGATGTTATTTTTATGTTTGATTTCTACATTATGACGAATAAAGAATTTGGCAGATCGCGGGCGCTTATTCCAGGAAATTATTCTTACATAAAATAATTATTATTCCCTAGAAAATCATTGCTTTACCGGATTTATTTATCATTTCCACGTTCTATTCTCGTTTTCGTTTGTGCCTAGGTGGATGAAGAATATAGTTTTGTGTTTGAAATAGAACCAAAACACTGGACATGTGTTTTCGAGCCGATGCATAATCTCAGATTAAAATCTTGAAAAAGGGAATTGGAGTAGGGATAACTCCGCCTCGTATAGTAGTGATTGTCGCGTTCGTCTATCATGCACGAGATCCCAGGTTCGATACCTGAAAAGTTTACTTTCAAATGTTGATTTAAAAGGTGGTTTACACTGCAATTTTTTTTTGGACTAGCCTCTAAAGTGCAAGACTGTTTATCTTTCCTTCATCGATTGAGAGAGATAATCGAGATGCTTTGCATTTAATGTTCCAAAGCAGTGCCCTATGCATAATTTCAAATTGATTGTGCTGGTTCCAGCAGGGTCATTTAAATACTTGTTTTAAATGAGGTTTTACATTTCAACATTACTGTCCCTGGACAGTACCTGAAGCGTACGTCTGGACACCTTACTTTCATGTAACAGATAATCGTCAAACCTTGCATTTGGGGTATGATAATTAAGCAACCATGCACACTTTTATTAGAAAACGGTGTTGACAGACTCAATATGGTAAATGAGTCCCATACTATTAATTGGACAAATTGGAGAAGCATATTATAGATGGGTTTGAACTAGTGAGTAATAAAGAGTTGTGATGATATTAATATTTTTGAAGTCCGTCGTCAATCTATTGATAAAACCGAGAAGTTGAAGAGATTTGTTTACAATATTATCAATGTGTTCACGATAGGAGAGTTTACTATTTCAAGTAATGCCAAGGTCCTTTATTGACGAAACCATTGAAAGGGCAATATTTTTTAGTTTAAGAGCCATTTAAAGCTATTATATTGTAATACTCTGTCAAAGGATTTTACTAACTTCAGATCAATTTAATGTTAAAGCTTAAATTTTCTTCTAAACTTTTCATCGAATTTACATTATAAATTTAACGAGTTTTATATGGTAACTACCCAAAATATGATTAAATCTATTGGTCCTCGATAAGAAATATTATATTATCGAAATGCTAAAGCTTTCTATCTATGTAGAACTTTATTAATAAGTACGTCAAGATTTTTATTGATTTTGACACTTATTTATTAACTGATTATATTTTGATATTGTGATTATATTAACGTTGTTAATTCCTGCAAACTACGATGCATTTCGACTGTTTAGTTCTAGACGTAGATCAAAGGTTCTATATTCAAATAAAAATAATAAAAAAAAAATATATAAAACTGTTTATAAAAAAATATATATCCAACACTATGGATAAAAATACAAATATACATGTCATGTGACAATATACCATATAAAATAGGTAAATAGGTTTTCAGGGTTGCTGTTACCAATATACATCTATTTTGGGTGATCCCGTGTAAGTTGGATTCGTTCCGACGTTTTGGCTTCCATTGCTGGGTGAGTGTTTTGTAAAAAAAATATGTGTTTATCCACTAGTCATTATTTGTGCAGTTTTGCAGTCGGCAGCAGGCACATTCCGTGTCATTTTTGTAGTGTGTAGTGACAGGAACCATGTTGAGTTTAACCTTTAACATACCATGTGAAAAAACTTCCTAAAGTCCCTGTGTGGTAACCTAAGGTTACTAAATTCGTTTTTCTTAGCCTTTAATGTCAAACTGTCGTCTTTGTTTATGTTTTTTGGGTGTTTGTGTATTTAATTGCCTCTTTTATTATTTGTGCACTGTAACTTTGAGGTTTATGCAAAATCTTCGATTCGAAGGTGACATGATGTCCTGTGTCTATAAAATGTTCCGCTATAGCAGATTTTTCAGTGCTCTAGTTTATACGCTCTTTTATTAAAATACACAAGCATCCAAAAAACATAAACACAGACGACGACGGGTTGAAATTAAACTCAACATGTTTCCCGGCACTACACACTACAAAATGACACAGAATTTGCCTGTTTTAGACAGCGACACTGCACAAATTACTAGCACATATACACATATTTTTTTTCACAAAACACGCAGTTAATCCTGAAGATGGCTCCCGCAATAGTAGTCGAAACGAATTCAACTTACACGGAATCACGTACCTACATACAAATACCTTATTTTGAAGACCATTTTTTTAGCCGTAAATTATAGAATTAGAAAATTTAAAACAAGCTGTTGTTACAACCGCTGTACAGAGGAAATCGAACCTCGGACTTACTGATTCGAAGTCTGTGACACCACCAATGGGACTAGAAACTTGTCAAACAATATTTTACAAATCTACCATCTTTGTGGTAGTGATAAACCGATTGAAATCGAAACAAAATCACAGATCAGTATCAATTTTTTTTGCTTCTATTATTTTTAATGCATTTGCCTCTAGGAAAAAGTAGCGTATGGGCTTTGAATTCACTTAAATTCTTTTAGGCCATGGTGGGTTTTATGAGCTGTCTGCACCGTTTTGAACTTTTCAAGATCAACAGCTGACTATATGATGGTGGAACCCTTCAAAATGTTTGCCACTTGTGGATGCATTGCCTGCTTTGCAGAATCGAAAGACATAACGTGGAGGCGCGATGCAAAGGCGTTGGTTAGGATATATTAATTAAAAATTATTTCAAATGAGAGGAAAAACATGATTGACAAGGGAATATGGACGTCTAGGCATTTACAGGGCTTATGATCTGTCATTAGCTGGTTTAAGTGGCTACTTTACACACTATATAACATTCACCATTCTGCCCATGTTTCAACATCCACATTTCCTCAAATTATCAAGTAATTTAGAGTGAGCATCTGGATAACATACACCCGCATAGTCAAGGAGTGGAAGAATTAAGCTCTGAACTAATGTTTGCTTAACATTGATTGGAAAGAAATTCTGTAATCTTTTGAGTGAGTGCAAACTGCTATAAAGTTTACGACTAATTTCGTTAACAAATAAGACAATATCCAAATTTGTACACTTTTTCTGAAAATGACTTTCGTTTTGGAGAATTTTAAATGTTTATCCAGGACATTGAACACTCTTGGAGCCACGGAAGAGATTTTTTCCTAAACGAAAGCCGTTCGTGTTTTTGGTATTAAATCATTCACATTCAAATTACATGAAAACCTCGTACGAGCATTCTGCTGGGATCTTTTTTTGTAGCCAAATACCAGAAATATGTAAATGATTATTCATAAGTTGAAACAATGTCTCAAATAGGAAAGTAGGGGACATCGAATTATAAATCTAAGAATATTTTTGTACATTTATTAGGGGGTTAATGATATACATCGTGCAACCTCCCCAGCCTACTATACCAAAGGTACTGGCTGGAAAAAAGCGAAATACACAGGCCATTACTAGAGTTATATAGGTAATAAGGACAATAAATGATGAAACAAGACAGAATGCCATGATCTGTTCAAGTGAAACGGGAGGCTTGCTGATGTCTATCTCTAGATAGTTCAGATTCTCCTTAATGAGTTTTCTCTTTATCAATTGCTTAATAATTTGCAAGCGGAGAATTTCCTATAAAGGTCCACAGTCGAAATTCTTCCCCTTTCCAACACTACTCAGGTAAAGATAGCCAGGAAACTAAACCAACCCGTAAAATATAAACCTTGTACATAAAAATAAAAAAGTACAAAAATTCTGCGAAAAAAAACATTGGTATTTGAGATCTGCGTATATACAAATGTCGACCCAAACGAAACGTTCAATAACTTTATTTTTTTTCTAGTATCCTTACAGTATACAAAATGTTAAGAGGGTACGCGGTCTAACTTTTTTTCATACCAATGTACTCCCGTATTTTCTCCGATAATAATTACACATTAAAGATATACACAATTGACGTGCTCCTATTGTTTTTTTTTGTTGAATTACTATCTTCAATAGAAGCTAGGACCATCCAAAAACCCTAAAAAATAATAGTTTTATCCGTCAAATTCGGACGCAGGGTATACAAATACGATAACAACTTATTTTTTTTATAACAAAACACGTCGACACTGAAAATTTATTTCTGATGCTCTTTTTTAAAAAGAACATCAACATCAGTTCAGTCTTTTGGGGTGCGGAAAACGGAACTGCGTGGCCTCGATTTTGTCAATTTTAGCTAGGTTAATCAGTTCAAAGTGCGGTTGTCTTTTTCATGCAGTAAAAAGTGACCGAAAAACTATATTTAAATTCATCAAATCGGTCTGCTGTGTCACTGTATAATTTTTTAAAGCTAGGATACGAATTGAAGTCGACAGATGCATAACTCGCTCAAATCTCAAATACACATTTATTAGCATTCTTTAGCTGGCTTATAATTAGCATATTTATGTGCTTGTGAGCAAAGAACTGACAAAAGAATTTGAAAGGAAAGGAAAATACGTCAAAACAGTAAATATTAAAACAGTGATTATTTTTTAAACTTTTGCTTTCCTTTGTTCTTAAATTAAACTGTATTTTTTGATTTGGCAAAAAAAGCTTTTTTTTTAAATATACGACACATTTGTTTTATAATTGTTCTGACCTAACATTTTTTTATACTGTTGAATAAACTAGGGTTAAATAAATAATAAATAAATATTATAAAAAGAGAATTTTTTTTTGTTTATTTGTTCGTGTATAATCAGTCTGATTTGGTAACCGAAATCAACACGGGGGGAAGTTACCAGTATTATCTATCTGGATGGATCAAAAACTAATCCCATTTGTGTTTTAATTAAAGCAATGTGTGCTTTACTAGAACTCAGTGGATACCCAATACATGTTTGCCTGATTTTTCTTTGTGTAAACAGGATGTTATGCGTCGGCGGGCGTCGGCGTCGGTCTGTACGCGTCTGTGTATAATACATTTTTAGAAGCAATAAAACATATTTTATTATTATCATTTGTAAACAAAAATACACAATAGGGTGTGTCAAGCTTCGTCAAGCAGAAACAACGTGTTTTCGGTTGAATATGATCAAACTTAGCAGGCAAAGAAAAATGCTAGGTATATAATTAGATAGCTTTCCAGTGATAGTGTTAACTCGCCCGTTCCTGTGATGTAACCAGCGGCGGGGCGTTGCGAATGGCACTTAATTAATTAACTCTTAAAAGGCTGTGATACAAAATTCCTTTACACGCGGTGATGTAACATCGTGTTATTTCAAACAAAAAACATAATATTTTGAAGTTCGGACACGAAAGAAAAAAAAACATTGAGAAATACTGTTAAATAATTCCTTTTCTATAATTTATAAAAAATAAAACAAGCAAAATAAATTAATAATTATAAATATATCGGTCATATAACAAGCGTACACTTCCACCAATTGCCAATAACTGATTGAACGAATCTCCTAATTTGTTTTTGTCTCTTTCACACAAACACCGTTCACATAACAGCGCCTCTAAATTCCTTGTTATAAGTTCTATTTTCATGGTTGTTCTAATGCAGTGAGATGCGATTTATTGTGCTATCGGCATCATTTTCATTCGTATAATTATTTTTCGCTTAGTTAGAAAAAATATTTTTTGTTTTAAAATCCAGCATATTCATATAACTTTGACTTTCCAAATCCAATGAGAAAATCTCTGTTTGCAGATTACAAAAAATACAACTTCGTCATTGAAATAAATAAGATTGATATACATCAAGCCTTCTATCTTATGTGGACACAGAAGAGTTAATATCTCGGCAACTACTATAAATATAACCACGAATTTTTTTATCATCTTCAAATAAAGTTATATTAAATATTAAGGTATGTACACGAGTCAAAATAAAATGAAATATTTTGTCCACCAGGATCTTCGAAAACGACAAAATTTCCATTAGTCACAGAAAAATGTGTCAAACATTAATTTAAGAGAAAGACTATGCCATCTACGAGTATTTAGA
This sequence comes from Micrasema longulum, assembly GCF_059751315.1. Lineage (NCBI taxonomy): Eukaryota > Metazoa > Arthropoda > Insecta > Trichoptera > Brachycentridae > Micrasema > Micrasema longulum. The sequence continues at coordinate 312,882 of NW_028277736.1, forward strand.
TCACTAAGCAAGACATATTATATTCTTTTAATACTATGTGAAGCAACTGTGCTTGTCAGGCAATCATTTCTTAAGATAGAGGTAACTTAAATTTATCCTAAGGTATGTTTAAGGTTAATCACAAAATATATTAATTTTTTTAAATGATTCTGTAGGCATATTTTAATTTTAAATGTTTTTAAAAAATCCAGTAAGTTAGTGTGGTTTGAATTGCTTGTATTTCGTTTCGCAAACCGAAACTTAAGTTTTTTTTTTGAATTAATTTCCCTAAAATTGTTTTTTATTAAAATCATTAAAACAAAATCGAAATTAAAACAAAAACTTTGACTTTATATGAGTACCAATTAACTTAAGTTTAGTCCAACTTTCAAGAAGCGTAATCTGCTAGTCGGAAAATAATTATATTTTAATTGTATTCAACCAAAAGTTGATATTTAATCAAGAATGCCTTAAAAAAGTGTTATTTATATCAGATATTAATTTATTTGATTTATTTAGTAGCGTGATTTTGTCAAAAAGCCGTTTTCAAATGGCACAATCATATGATTTTTTTACATTTTGACAGACTTAACAAATCCAGATAAGATTCAAAAGTTAGTCTCAGCCAACCGCAACTTGTGTATGTAAATTAATTTAAGTTTCTTTTATTACTTTTTATATCTTCACATTTCCTCTCTTCTTTTCCAAACAATAATATTCTTGTCGTTAACTTAATTTTATATCTTTAGCTCAATCTTTATTTTTATCTTCAAATTAATCTTTATTATTTCTCAAACCGATTTAATTAAGCTACCCCTTTATTCAATATAATATATGGAAGATGGTGGAGTTTTATAATTGAGGATATACATATATGAAGAATGATACTAACGCTTTCTTACAAATTGTGCGTATTTCATAAATATATAGGATACATATATCCTTTATAAACCTCCAAATATTTTCATTTTTTTCAAACTTTGCTACAATTTTCGACGTTATTTACAACGTATAAAAATGGCATCGAATTTTAATCTGTAATGATAAAAACTTTTATTACAATTAAAGTAGTTATTTATCATAAATTCCCCATTCACACCCAGTAGTGTAAAGCCTACTGCACGAGTACTCCAAACGCAGCGTATTTTGATAATTGTTGATATGTGGAAGGAAAGGTGGTCAGTTTTGCACATCAGGTGCTAGTCTAGGTACAATAAAATATTGCTGTCTTACTTTCCAAACCAACATTTTACATGCACCATGCAAGGAATCGAACCTAGGTTTCCGGTTCTATTTCACAAACAACTGTGTAATTCATCCACCTAGAAAATAAAAGCCGTTTTAAATACATGAGTTCTAATTAATTATTTTCCTTTTCCACGTCCGCTCCTAAGTGGAGCATGTGGACATCACCAGTTGCCTCCAGGAGACGCTATCGCCAGCCAGTATTCTTGCCTCTTCCTACGTCAATCTAGCGCCCCTTAGTTTCATTAAATAAAGTCGAATGACCATCATCGACGGCCTTCCTAGACTGCGCGAGTCCACAGGTTCAAAGAAGAGGCAACTTAGGTTTAGGCTCTCTGGGCCATTGGCGGCCTCCGTGGTGTAGTGGTCAAGACGCTTGATACACGCACGGAAGGTTCATGGTTCGATTCCCGGTGAGAACACAAAAATTAAAATGTGATTTTTCTCAAGCCGTGCTTTGTGATGTAATTCACCACTGTAATTAGGCCTCCTGGCCTGTTGTGGTGCAAAAAAAAAATTTAATTGTAAAAAATGAGCAGCACGTGTCCAAGCCAGGTCCATCGCCGCATCCTCGAGACCTTTGTCATAGAAAACTGCTGCGTCCGTTCTCAGACTTCAATGTTAGTTATAAAATTGAACCCTCTTATACCTAATATTCTCCTCGAGAATTAACTCTTAAGACTCAAAAGTTTGGTGTTTTGAGCTTTGGTAAGGTGCGAAAATTCATACTCATAAAAGAAAACTGGCATTATACAAGGGTTTAATAATCGGCATTTTGTGTTGACCGAGTTCCAGGCAACACGCATCATGTTAAAAGTCGCTCCAGCAATTCCTATGCGGGTTGCGAGCTCTTTGTGCATGCTTCCATCCTCAGTTATGTAAACTCCCAAGTATTTAAATCTGACAACTTTCTCGGTCCTCTGTCCATTATTGCAGAGAGGCTGATCATGGTAAGGACATAAATGGTTGTACATAACCTCCTATAATCGATGATGCGGCGGTGGACTCGGATATGTTCAGCGCATGCCTCTGGAGACCCTTAACCCCTTAACTCAAGTTGCCTCATTTTTAAATCTGCAGGCTCCTGTCATCTTGGAAGGCTGTTGATATCGATCTTTTGGCTTCATTCGGCTGAACTAAGGCACGCAAGATTAAGGTGGAAAGAGACGGGAGTTCAGACTGGCGATAGGGTCTGATGATGTTCACTTGCTCCACTTAGGAGCGGATGAGGAAAAAAATAAGAACGGTTTGTTATGTTTTTTTCATATTATTGCTCGTATGTGGTTTACTCAATTTTCTTATTGTTTTCAATAAATAAGTTGATAAATTTTATCAACGATTATACGTGTTTCAAGTTTTCATTTTTGTCTGATTCCACTTTACGTGTTTGACATAAAATAATTGTTATAAAATACTGCATACTCGTTACATTAACTAATAACAACAATGTGGTTTAAAACATAAAATAAATAACTTTCGCTAAAGCTTTTATACCAAACTGCTCATAAAAAAACTTGATTCAGGAATTTCTTTAGTGCACAATGTTTACTGGACGTAAGCCAAATAGGAAACATAAAATAATCCGTTGTAATTATCAATCCATTATTGATACTTTTGTTTTTATGGCCTTAACCTATGGTTTTTAGGTGAAATAATTCAATGAGATGAATCTCACCCGCATAAATAAAAGTTTAGGCTCCTTAACTTCGCAAACATCAACAGATGAAAGAGTTGAAGGAATATAAATGTTCAAATATGGGCAGAATGGTGAATGTTACACAGTTTGTAAAGTGGCCACTTAAACCAGCCAATGACAGGTCATAAGCCCTGTAGAAGCCCATACTTACATTTTACATTTTATTATAATATAAGATAAACTTTTTTTTAGCAAATGAACATTAAGTTTTTCTGGGTTATTATGTCATGTGTCGTTCGGCTATGCACCATTAGAAGCGAAAAAAGAATGATGATGAATCATCCTATTCATAATACTAACGTGGTTGCATAGATTTAATAGTGATTTAAATTGAAGGGTGCAGGATATAAAGGATGAATGTTGAAAAAGAAAGATTAGAGATATATAAATTGCTATTAAGAAATGGATAGTGGAGGTGGGTTGCACACGGATCGATGAGTGGATCAAGCCAAATAGGCAAAATGTGTGAATTTTTTTTCTATTTGGCTTTTTTTATTACACATTTTGCCTATTTGGCTTGATCCACTCATCGATCCGTGTGCAACCCACCTCCACTATCCATTTCTTAATAGCAATTTTTTTATCTCTAATCTTTCTTTTTCAACATTCATCCCTTGAATTACTGTTTATAAAATTTGTTCTATTGGTCCATATAAATTAGTTATGTTTTTTATGATTGTTTTAGTTTTTTATTGTTTATTATGTAAATAATAATTAGGTTATTTGGATTAATTACGTATTTTTTATTGTCATTATTATGTTAACTTTGTTAAATGGTGTGATGTGTGATCTCATTGCCCAGGGTTCGCGACGTAGAAGCTAACGAGTTGGACTAGTCAGTAGTGTTGCCGGTGGAATGCAACTGGGCGTTCGCAGCATTTTATAGAGTCACTTCCTCTAGCAAGATGTGACTTTACGCGACCCTACTGACGGTTCAAACCCCATTATTTTCATAATAATTTAATATGATTTACATTGATATTAAATTATCGCTTTCTTTCCAGTGTTTACCTGACATTCATCATTTGTTCCCTTAAGGCATTTTTTTTACTTGTTCAATTTCGTTGGAAAGTAGAGCCGTTATGTCATATTGTACTAAACCGATATGTAGATCACGTAAACTGGCGTCAGATGCCATTATTAGTTTAAACACATTAAATTGATTTCCATCCTTCAAATCCTGTAATATTTCAATTTGGTCGCCGTTATTGTTTACAGAGATTTTTGATTGATTTGCACATTAAAAATTTGCTTACATTGCGAAGGTTTTTTAGCATATTTTGTAAATAAAAGCAATCAAAGTTCACAGGAATATCGTTTTTAAATAAACTGGTTTCATTTTGTTAGTTTTATAAAGCGATATTGTGAAATAACTCTAATTTATTTCGTGAAAATGTTTATAAACATGTTTGCTTAGTGTTGAAAACGCTATATTTATACATTGTGATTACAAACAGATTGAAGAGATACAAATATATGTGTTGTTATTAGCTATTTGTATCGTATTAAGATAAACCAATATTCGAATCATAATTTTCAAACAATTCGCAAAATACCGGAACATCTTTTTACAAACTTGTTTCAGGGCCTCGATTATAATGGGAAGATAAGGACGTCATACCTTCACCATGACTGTACAGTTGAAAATAAATTCTCTCTAGCGATTACGAAGATACACTATCGACCCCCCACCTTAAGTTTTGGGTAGGTACATCGATATGAAACAAAGGGAAATGTACGTCATAGAACACATATCTATGCACTGCAATGACAAAGATTCAGTATGACGCCATAGTTGAAGATAAAATTATCTCGACCTGTTACGATAATACACTACCGATCCCCTTCCACTATCAAGTTTTGATGTTAGAACATCTATTTGTACCGACGGGTCTAGAACTCTTCGACACGTATATCGACACATTAAAAGTTTTAAAAAAAATTTCCTCCAAGTGATTTTTCCTTTAATTACGATTTATTAAACATTTTAATCGTTCTGAGGTTGGCACTTTTTTTCTTAAAAGCCCATTAAAAATTTGAGAAAGAAATGAGTAAATTTTGAAGTCAAATTAAATTTCGACATAACAGTCAGTTTTGAAAACGAGCGGCTAGATGCATTGGCTAGTCTAGCTAGATGCTCCTCTATTAACATACAAAAATATGTCTTAAAAAATACATTTAGTTATGATAGTTATTATATTCTATTATATGTTACCTCTCTGAGTGTACGTATACAAACGAACGTCAAGTTTACCGTCTTGGTAATTGTCAAAAATCATAGAAAAACCATGTTCAAGCGAGCATTTTTTGCTTAAATTGGGATTCGTTGGAGTTTATAATTGCTTTGAAGTAAGTACTTTTTATCGCTGAAGCCTATTTAAAATATAAATGAGATTTATTTTAGATATAATTGAAGCAAGGTACGCCGACTAAATTTTTGGGGTCATTCATTGGTTCTATTCAGTCATATAATATTGAGACGACAAGTAAGAAGAACATACCGAGGTTAATATAGATAGTACTGAAGTTAAGTATACCGTCTCGATATGTTCAGATGAAGATAGCGTTCATAATTGAGGCCCAGGTTTGTTGGTTTGAACTGTCAGTTGGACCACAGTGAGTCACATCTTGGTGTAGGGTGTGATTCTATAAAATGCTGCGAACGCCCAGTTGCATTCAGCGCGTCGACGTCACGTCGCGTCCTTTTACTTTAGTATATCGAGTGTTTGGGTGGCTACGTTTGGATGAGAACCCAGTATCGCGGGTATTTTTTTTAAATGCTCGTAAAGGAATAACGTCTCTTTTCATTATTCGTCGAGGTTCAGAATTTCATTATTTTTGCGCTGATTCGTAAATCATGTTCGAAAAATATCGCTTCTAGAAACATTTAGAAGGATAAATACTATTCTTGTTTTCGTCGTAAGCGGTTTCTATTATATTCTGGATAAATGCCATTAGTTCTGCGAGTCCTATTTTTTCTGTTTATTTGCCAGAGAAGTTAGTAGTCGCGTGACAGGAGCACACATCAACCACCCACCCACCCCTTTCACTTTATTTTGTCACAGTTGTATTATCGCACGCTTGGTTCACCACTGTAACAAGCACAAAAAATAAACAAATAATAACCTATTGTTTCCACTTCTAGCGTAACTATGTTTTTTATTTAGACGCGTTCTTGATTTAGAAAAAAAAAAGATGTTTGATAAATAGACGCGATATTTCTAAACTATCTAAATCTAAATATTTATAAGAGGGGTAGAAACGTCAAATATAAAATTATTTATGCATTTATTTATAGCTCTTCAAAAATTTTTATACCATTTTGATTAAATTTATAAAAAAACACATAGAAAATATTAAATGCCTTAAACATTAAAGTTTGTAAGGGAAAATTCTTGATGGAAGTTCATTGTAATTTATTATATAAATAAAAGACGAGTGATACTTTAATCCACAAATTTGGAATATCTAGTGACCGGTTTTATTGCTTTCGCGACATCTTCGAGACTGGTATCTTTATAAAGGAGTTCAATGTATTTATACAAAACAGAGGTAAGGAGAGATAATTCAAAATTATATGAAAATAAATTAAATTAAGTTATTTTGATTTTAAGGATCATTATCAAATAATTATTTTTTCCGGGTTAATTAATGAGTTGATATAATGTTATTTTAATGAGTTTGAGTATATTATTTTTAGTACCCCATCCTTCTTGAGCGTGATTTTTGTTAATTATGATTTCTGAAAACAAACGGTAAAATCGTCATTAGTAAAAATATATTACTCACAAAGGATGGGGCACTAAAAATAAAATACCTAAACTCATTAAATAACATAATATAAACTCATTAGTTAACCCGAAAAAGAAAAGAAAAAAAAATGATCCTTAATATAAAAATAACTTTATTTAATTTACTTTTATATAATTTTGAATTATCTATCCTTAACTCTGTTTTGTATAAATACATTGAACTCCTTAATAAATATACCAGTCTCGAAGATGTCGCAAAAAACGATGAAACCGGTCACTGGATATTCCAAATTTGTGGATTAAAATATCACTCGTCTCTTATTTATATAATAAATTAGATGCCTAACATACATATTTTTAATAGAGGCTGAAAGTTACATACTAGTAATTATAAAAAACTTTAAATTAAAATAACTGAAAATGATTATCATCCAGTATTTAACTCTTAAAGGCTGTGCCACAAAATTGATTTGCATGCGGTGATGTTACATCGTATTACATCAAACAAAAGTCAGAATATTCTGAAGTTCATATATTTGAAAAAAACATAATAAATATCTCCTTTTTAATAATTGTCTTTTTTCAAATTCCATTATTTGCTCCCATACAAACTAAAGGGTTGGCACCAGGACTTCATTGTACGATATTTGTATTGGATACAATTTGGCAATTACTCGTAGTGAGCTAATATGCACACTATAAAAAATATTTACTATACTTCTCTGCTTACTAAACGAATGGTTTTAAAATCTGTAAGTATAAACTTTGATTTTCTCACACCGGTCTTGAGGTCTTCGGTCGGTTTGATCATATTGCTTAAAGCCTTTGTTTATAAATATAATTTGACTTTAACAGCAGAGAATTAAACGTGCAATACAATGAGTGACAATTACAAGATTTCTGTCACAAAATAATCTCATTCAGCTTTTCCTAAAGGGAGGAAACTTTCTGTTCAAATTAACTCACATCTCAACTTTTAACACAGTTTATACATAAGATAATATTTTGTATATGGAGTAAACTTAGACACATTGGTAAGGAAACGTTTAAATGAACATTAAAACCCCAACTAAATACACACGATTAAGAGATTTGCGTTTCCGTTATAAAAACGGAGTCGCAGTAACAGTTACCGTCTCACAAATCAAACTGTTTAAAAAGACGGTCTCTAAATAAAAGTTTAGAGCAGCATGGGCAAAAATCTGGTATATGTAGTTTCTGAAACAATTGTACAAAAATAAATTACACTGTTACTTGTAAAAAAAAAACTTGTCAGGATATGTGAAACTGCTAAAATAGCAGTTGAGAGCAGTGTGAGTGTAACCCGTGGCCACCTTTCTCCCTCCAAGATTGTTTCGCTTGAGGAGTCGTAGTCAGAAACATGGGATGAAAATCTGTTATCCAGAGAGTAAGGGTGGCTACAGTTTTGCCCACGCTACTTTAAGCTGTTATTTTAATAAACAGTTTCACAAAACAGTTTATCATTTATGAATGACTTATATCCTGACTAGTTTTTCATTAAGTAAATAGTTTGATTTTTTACTGAAATTTTTGAGCTGTTTCGGGAAAAAAACTGTTTAATTTTTTTTACCACCTCTAATCGAAATTAATTACAACAGGGAGAAAAAACATTTTTAAGAATGGAAAAAGGACGTGTATGCATTTACAGGGTTCGTGATCTGTCATAAGCTGGTTTAAGTGGCTACTTTACACACTGTGAAACATTCATTATTCTGCTTATATTAAAACATCCAAATTTTTTCGGTTCTTCCATCTGTTGACTTTTGTGAAGTAAAAGTTTTGAAACCTTCATCATATGGGTGAGATTCATTTGGCTGAACCAATTCATTTAGTGGCAACGCCTAAACACAATTTTCATGCATCTTCTTTTACCAGTTGGTTAATTCAACAATCTTTTGAGTGTGACCAAATGTTTGCAGACTGTCTGGATTTCCTCCCTAGGGAGGTATTTTGATCTAGATTTGTTTCAACAGAGAGGGAAAACATTTTTAAGAAGGAAATATGAGAATATACAGAGTCGTGTATTCGGCATACGTGAATGTTACACAGTGTGTAAAGTAGCCACTGAAACCAGCCAATGACCGGTCATAAAAGTCAAAGGCTTTTGACAGGGTGAATCCTGATGTTTTGCTGCACAAATCAAATAAAATTTATTTTAGTAATAAACTATTGAATTTTTTTGCAAATTATTTTAAAAATAGGAGTTAATTGGTCACTTATGGACTTTTTACTTCGAAACCCTTTATTACATTTTCAGGAGTCCCACAAAGTTCTAATTTAGAACCACTTTTACTCTCCAATTTTATAAATGACATTACTAGCGTGGTATCGCATTTACGAGTTCTGTTGTTTGCTGATGATCTAAAATTGTTTCTGAAGATTTCCACTTTGGATGATTGCCGCTTTCTCCAGTCTGATATAAATAATATATTTTATTGGGGAACTACAAACCAACTAAATTTCAATGTTTCTAAATGTTATGTTTTGTCATATACAAGGGCATTGAAAACTATTTTTAAACGGTACTGTATGGGAGTGTGTTCACTCAAGCGAAATGCCACTGTCAAAGATCGAAGAGTTATGTTTGACGCTAGACTGAAATTTAATAGTCACATAGGCGCTATCTGTGACAGTGTGAGAAATGTTGGGATTTGTTCTCCAAACAGCTAAGGTGTTCTCAAATACTCGTATTCTTAGGCTTCGTTATAACTCATTGGTGCAAAGCAGACTTGAGTGTGGATCTCTGATCTGGGCGCCCCGCGAATTGAACTACTCTATTTTGCTGGAGATGGTTCAGAAGAAACTTATGTGGTATCTTTACCTAAGGGAGTGCGGATACTATCCGTGGTTGTACCCGTCTGACTTCATACTGGGAATGCTTGGCTACAATAGTTTGGAGAAAAGAAGAAATGTATACTTGCTTATGTATTTTTTCCGATTTATCCGCGGTATTACGATCAACATAGGTTTAATGAAGAGTATTTTTTTTAATGTTCCTGATGACTACCTTAAACATAGGCAGCTTAAGCTGTTTTATCTTCCTGCATGCAGAACCAACCTGCCGTAGGTAAGGGAAAAGCAATGTCTTTACTCAACCGTATTTCTTCGGATATCGACATTTTTTATATAAGTAAATAAAAGTTCAGAGAGGAGAGCATCTTTTTTCTAAAATTACCGGGTATTTTTGTTTTACCATCTTTGTATATTTAAATTTTAATATTATTTTTTTCGTGTTACGTATGCATTGAAATATTTTTGTAATGTACGTAAACGTAAATAAAATAAATAAACTGAAATTGAAATTGAAATAAGCCCTGTAAATGCTTAGACTTTAGATATTCCCCTCTCAAAAATGTTTTCCCTCTCTGTTGCAACAAATTTAGATCTAAATAACTCCCAACGGAGGGAATCCAGCCAGTATGCAAACATTTGGACATACTCAATACATTGTTGATTTTAAAGATTTTTTTATTACCACCTTACGTTTCGTTGTATTTTTATTTTATAATATTTTGCTCTCACTGTTAAATCAAATGTGATACGATTCATTAGTTCAGTAAACAAAGAAGCTTGTGTAGCATTGAAATCGATCGGTAGCAAAAATAAATGGTTGAAATCAAAGTCGTTATCTATTTATTTAATTACAATAAATAATCACAATGTAAAGCTTCAAATATAAACTGTATATTCAGTAAAATGACCAATCAGTAAAATGAAGCAAGTTGTTAAAACCTTGAAAGAAGACTAACAATTTACAAACTCCTCGATTTGCAGTTTTATATTACAATCCCTTTAGGTTACCGGCGTCAAATTACAAAGAAAATTAGATGCCTAGAATCAGCAAATAAAAGCTTATACTGGAATAAATCAAACAAAAAAATTACCTTTTGAATATGTATAACCATACTTTGCAGTGATAGGGCCTCCGATGATATGAAGAATTATAATATAGATAAGACTAATCCATAACTGTAATAAAAATGAAACAATATCTTAAAGTATAAAAAAAAATTAAAAAGTTGAGAAATAACCGTTTATAAGATATTTAACGAAATATAAAAGTATAAAAAGAGAAAATCAAGAAGACAAGCAAAAATTAAAGGCACAATAAAATTATTGAATTCAAAGATAGTTCGCATTATACATTAAAAAAATACGTTTCTTGAACTTTTTTGACGGCCTAGGTGGCGTAATGGTCAAGACGATGGACTCACGCACGGAAGGTTCCGGGTTCAATTCCCGGTGAGAACACAAAAAATTATAGTAATTTTTCTCAAGCTCTGGTGTTCTGTGCTGTAATTCACCACTGCGATTGGGCCTCCTGGTCCGTTATGGAAAAAATATCTGATTAAATATAACATTTAAAATTGATGCGCAACCGTCCTTAGCGTAATTTTCAATTCATGTCCAAGAGATAAGAACTTCGTTGAAAACTTAATTCGTGAAAGTATTTTCAAGTTGTTTTTCGTTAAAAGGTCGTAAAAAGGTGTCAACTTAAAGGTTGTTTATAACAACTTAAAGTAAGAGTCTTATTGTTTTCTGTCAACACTTCAATAAAAAAATACTTTTAAATTTCTTAAAAGGTGTCCTAAATTAGTTAATGACGACTTAACTTTAAATCTTTTAAAGTGTTGTTTTTCATTTAAAACATTCGTTCAATATCAAAAAACGTAGTACTTAATATAATTGGTACAAATATTAATTATATTTTTATGTATTTTATTGCTTTATATTTGTTTTATAATATATTATACTATATTATTTATGTTTAAGTAACATGTATTCTTGGCACATATATATACTTTATATTTGTATAATAATGATTTTTAATTTCTTACATTTGATTAGCTAGGCATTTATAATTAAGTACTTTTAGTTTTTTTTTAATGTTATTGTTTTATTAGTATAGGACTACTTATGCTCTAAAGATAGAAAATCTCCATCTTAGAACAGGTTGTGCCATGCAAGATGGAGACTATCATAAACAGAGAACGCTCCGTTTTCATTTTACATTAATTGGTTTTATATAGATTCCCTGTTATTAAGTATGTGTTTTTTTTTGCAATAAATTTTGTAAATAAATAAAATATGACATAACCATCTCAGTAACACTTTGTTGATTTTAACAGTTCAACCAGTCTCAGATTTGCACTCTCGCCTCATTTTATTATTCCTAACCCTGTCATACATTGATTTCCAACGCATTCGTCTAAGAAACCGTATTTCTACCACGTTCACTCTGCTTTCATCCTTTCCCTGCCAATTCCATGTTTCACTTCCATACACGAGTGTTGGGACTAAAACCCCGTTGTGCACTGCTAGCCAAGCTTCAATCGACATGTTATTAGCAATTAGGGGAGGCCTAGACTGGAAATTGCGATTCTCAAAAAATACAAAATTATCATACCAATATGATGTATTGGCTTCACGACTTATACATTTACTGAAATAATATTTATCCATGTTTAATTATATGTGGTTATTTAAAAACAAAAAGTAATTGGTCTGAACCATTATTTCTGAAAAACGAAGGTGAACAATTGACCTCGCAGTGGGGCTGGTTGTTGTGACATTGGGGTAAGTTATTCCACCTACATTTTTGACCACAAAAAACCAAAATGACGTTGGTTTTTATTTAATATAATATACATGTACATAATTGATTGCTAAATTGAAAGTATCCGTAAGGGTTTATAAATAAATTTTCAAATGAAAAAAAAAGAACAAGAATAATTAGCATTACTGAAATGGAAATACTAGATAATTAAATAACATTTATACTGAACATTATACTTTCATAATTATTATAATAACATTATACTTTCATAATTAACCTTACATATAATTGGTTTATAATATGAAAACTTCACTGGTCCATTAGAATTAAGTCTAATTATGTAAAACATTAAGCTTTGTAACTGTACTGTATGTTTCCTAAATAAAAGAAAATAAAAAAAATTTAAAATATATATATATTTTTTTAAATAATTATTGGAAACAATCATAGTCTTACAATTTATTTTGGGACTGACGATGAAAATAAAGGACATCGTGTTGTTCTCAATAACAACAAATCACCACGCTGTTTCCCCGGAGGCTGAGATGATAGAACGTATACATTCAGATTATTCCGACCATTGACATGTCCATCTTTAAGTATTTGTTGGGTCTGTTCATGCCATGTCTTTCTCAGTCTTCCTCTATTTCTGCATCCATCAACATTCGCACTGTAAATATTTTTAGCCATTCCTTTGCTTTCCATTCGCTCTACATGTCCAAACCAAGTATTTTCAATAAAATGCTCTTTTACGGTCTCAGTAGTGACATTAATTAATAAAAAAAATATTTTCATTCGCAAAGTGTATCTTCGTTCTTAATTAGGCCGATAGTTACTATTTAATTATTCAATAATCAACTAAATTAGAAAAAAACCTAGCATAAAAACAAATACTCAATTACTTTTTTTACAGTATACTCGGTATTATTTTTGGCTGCTTCTTTTTTTTGAGCGTCTACGTTTTTTATAGTGAAATTATAAAATGACAAAGTATTTTTCTTTATTCTCGATTTCAATCATGGCTCATTTTTGGGTCTGAAAAAGAGGTCGTCCTTTAAAATATAGGACTTCTGGCAACCCTAGTTATAGGGATTACTGCTACATGCTTAACTGATCCTTTCCCAATTTCAGGTTTTTATTATTATATATTATACTATATTATTTAGGTTTATGTAACATGTATTCTTGGCACAAATATATGTTCTTTATATTTTTATAATAACGATTATTAATTTCTTACATTTTATAAGCTAGGCATTTATAATTAAGTTGTCATGTTTTTTTTTGTTATTGTTATATTAGTAGAAAACTACTTATACTTTAAAAGATAAAAATCTCCATCTTAGAACACGCTGAGCCACGTTAGATGGAGACTATTCTAAACAGAGAACACTCTGTTTTCATTTTCTGTTCACTAGTTTTATGTATGTAGATTACTTGTTATTAAATATGCATACTTACTTTACGCAATAAATTTATAAAATAAATAAATAAGTAATTTGAAGTGTCAAATAAATAAATAAACGATGAAACACGTTTTTAAGTTTTTAGACACGAATAAACATCAATCGAGGCTGGCTGTTCTATCATGCTCATATTCCATTTTACAACATGGGAAGATGTTCTGCCAAAAGTATTGAAATAAAAAACTATTTGATTTCAATACTTTTTTAGATTATAAAATGCCAGAATCTTGGAAATGTGTAATAGCCAAAAGCTAAAGAAGTTACTGACGACTTTCCTCAGAGAAATTGGTCGCAGAGAGTTTGAGGGGCTGATGGTGGCTGTTAGATGGCCAACACACATGTTCTTATTTGAATTGTCACCGTATATATATATATTTCTTTTAAAGATTGAAATTTCGAAGATCTTTATTACTTTTTACTCTGTTTTTACTGTTTTTTTTACGATACACTTACATTTTTGTACAACTTTTGCTTTGTTTTTTCTTTTTATTTTGTGTCTTACTATGTTTTTTAAAAATATTTTTTTGCTATGCATATATACTTTTTTTACTTTTTTTTTTTTACAACGGATTTTATTAGGTTTTTCAATATGTTTTTACGGTGTTTTTAATTTTTTCTTCTTATTTTACTGGGTTTTTAAATATGTTTTTGTTATGTTTTAACTACATTTTTTACTATGTTTTTTTGCCACGTTTTTCAATATATAATTAAATATTTTATTTATTATTTTTATGTATTGATCACTGTTTTTTTTTTTTTTTGACTAGCTTAGAACGGGGTAAATAACCCTAGTTAGACAGTCAACGCAACTTTGTATTCATGTAGTTAATCACTTAGTTATGTATATAATATAGTAATAAATAAATAAATGAATATTGTTAGATTGCTTTAAAACTACTTATTAACTATAAAGTATTTTATAATAAGATCGTTTAAAACCTACATTACAAATATTCCGTATTACATGAGCCTATTTAAATAAATTCAAGGATAAAATACTAAAAAAGTTCTAAATTTAGTTTTTTTTTCTGCTTCTCAATGCTAAAGTTTTCCTTCATAATATTTTTGTGTAAATTTTGTGACTTTTTGTCCCAAAACACGGAGTGTTCGAGGCAAAGAGGTAGTAGATAAAGTATATGTACTATTAAGAATATTATACACACAGAAACACATAAAAAAGGAGAGATAACGAAGTAAAACTACTATAACACTAGACAAAATCTCTTGTCAACATTTTTTTACGTAACAAATATAAAGTGAGTAAATTCTACTAACATTATAATTCAGACCAGAGGCAGAACTGCAATCACAAACACTATATTTATCTTAACATATTACAACATAGATGAAGAACATTTAAGAGAAGGTAATATAGAAGTCTTAGCATCTACAGGGCTTATGACCTGTCAATGGCTGGTTTAAGTGGCCAATTTACTCACTGTGTAACATTAACCATTCTGCCTATATTTGAATTTGAACATCAATATTCCTTAAATTCTTTAATCTGTTGATGTTTGTGAAGTCAAAGAGCTGAATCCTTTATTTATGCGGGTGAAATTCATCTAATTGAATTATTTCACCTACATAATACAAACATCAACAGATGAAAGAATTGAAGGAATATAGATGTTCAAATATAGGCAGAATGGTGAATGTTGTGTGTAAAGTGGCCATTTAAACCAGCCATTGACAGGTCATAAGTCCTGTAGATGCCTAGACTTCTATATTACCTTCTCTTAAATGTTCTTCATCTCTGTTGTAATATCTTAATATAAACAGCTCCCCAGGGAGTCGAATCCAGTCCTTGTATACAAAAATTTGGACAAACTCAAAATATTGTTGACTATATTTATCGGTACATATCGGGACGGAATAAAGTAAAATCGAAATTTATGTACAAAAATGCGTATATTTGTGTGAAAATTTAAAGTATCTTCGTCGGTTACCTAAAATTGAACATGTGCAGAAATCAAATTGTATTTTTAATCTATTTTCCACATTGAAAACATAATTTCACTATTGGATAATTGCAAAAAAAACGTTAACTTGTCATTTCAATACGGGCCCTCGTTGGCAAACTATGAACGATAAAACACGAATCAAAAATAGGTAGGTTGGTTCACACGGTCACTGTTATCAATACGTATCTTTTTTGGGTGATTCCATGTCAGTTAGATTCGTTCCTACGTTTCGGCTTCCATTGCAGATAGGATAGAAAGATAGCTCTTCAAGGTAAACTGAGTGTTTCGTAGAAAAAATATGCGTTTATGTAAAAGTAATTTGTACCGTGTCACAGTCGGCAGCAGGCACATTCCGTGTCGTTTTTGTAGTGTGTAGTGCCAGGAGCCATGTTCTATTTTTATTTCACTTTTAATTAAGTGTAATAAAACTATATACGCAATTTTATTGAAATAAGTAAAATGCTGTTCCACGAAGGAGAAAAACTCGATCTTTTATGTAATTAATGACAAATATGGTCAATTCGATTTGTAGAACTGGAAACAGTTTTGTATCTTTATCTCGTTTTTTATATTCTAAAACAGAAGAAATACGATAACATTATAAAACAATTAGGAAATTTAGTGTTTAAATAAAAAAAAAAATTTAATTAAAAATAAAAATAAAAAATATATTTCTTCAATTCTTACCTACATATAGGTGAAATAATTCAATTTGATGAATCTCACCCGCATAAATAAAGGTTTCAGCTATTTAACTTCACAAACATCAACAGATGAAAGAATTGAAGGAACATAGATGTTCAAATATAGGCCGAATGGTGAATGTTACACGTTGTGTAAAGTGGCCACTTAAACCAGCCAATGACAGGTAATAAGCCCTGTAAATGCCTAGACTTCTATATTACCTTCTCTTAAATGTTCTTCATCTCTGCTGTAATATGCTGATGTAAACAGCTCCCCAGGGAGTTGAATCCAGTCCTAGTATACAAAAATTTGGACAAACTCAAAATATTATTGAAAAATTTAATAGTTTATCAAACAAACACAAAAAAACATAACAACAACAACAACAAACATTTCTTCATTTCCCCGTAAGGGTAGGCAGATAGGATAGAACGCCACATCACACTATCTTTGCATACAGATCTCGCTTCTTCTACATTCATACATCTTCTCATGCACGCGCGCCGATTATTCTGACTTTTGACATGTCCATCTTCAAGTATTTGTTGGATTTGGTCATGCCATGTCTTTCTCGATCTACCTCTATTTCTGCATCCATCAACATTCGCATTGTAAATATTCTGAGCCCTTCTTTCGCTGTCCATTCGTTCTACAGGTCCAAATCAGCGCAGAGCTCCTTTCTTGATTTTGTCGATAATTCTTGTCTCAGCCTTACATAAAGTAAGGATCTCAACATTTAATAATAATGATGTTTGGATAATTTATACAGCGCCATTTTCGTGTAAATCACCTCAAGGGCGCTGTACAATAAATAAATATCCCAGCACGTCTTGCAGCTACAGAGCGCATGGACGGTTGGGATTCTAGTTCCTCGTCTCCAATTTTGCGATTTGTGCATCTATCATACATAGTTTTACCACACATTTGCCTGAGAGATTGCATTTCGACAGCATTCAGCCTACTTTCATCCCTGTTTTTCCAAGTCCATACTTCGCTCTCCGTTGTGAACTGCTGACATAACATTGAAAATATATTTTTCAAAGTTTTGTGATTTTGAAATAACTCCTTCTGAGACGTCTCATGTTCTCTACGGCGATTTATCCTGATGGTGGGATGGCTTCCCAGTAATCGGCAATATATCACAGGACTCGGCCATTCATTGATTTCGGAGAACTAGTGACGTCCAAAGTGGTTCATTTTCATCAAAATCATTTTTATTTAATTTTTCACACATTTTTGAGAAACTTCGCCGTACAATATTTTTTTATTAATAAATTTCATAAAAGTTCATGTTTTTTTTAAATTCTCAGTAGAAGTGGGTTCATCATGTTATCATTGTAACTCTCGAAAAAGAGATTAACTCTTGTGCTTGGAGAGTGACTTACACTGTTTTAGTTGTTTATTTATAAGAGTTTATATAATTTGAAATATACGAGTACATAAGAAACAAATAAAAACATAGGATATATAAAGAAAAACATAAAACAATAATATAATCATTAAAATTTAAATTTAATGTTATTTTTACACGTGTTCAAAAAATTTCTTTAAATTTATTTATTGATATATTATTTTTAATAGTTTTTATTTCATTGGGGAGATTGTTATAATTTTTTACATCTTTGAAGACAAAGCTATTTTGACCATGACTTGTGTGGAATTAAGGAATTTTAATATCATGTTGGTATTGTTGGTATCTGAGTGACTTTTTCATCTCAAATTCTTTAATATTTTCTTCCTTACAAATTTGTATAATAGAATTTATTTTATAAAGAGGGTCTACTGTATGAACCTTTAATATTTTATATAGAATAAAAGAAACCGTTTTTAAGTCGAATTTCCCTCTGCACCAAACTTCCTCATTGCCCCAAAAAATCGGATGAGAAGTTTTATACTCCGAAACCAATTTTCCCTATTAACCGGAAGATATTTCGACACGTTTTATAAAATCTAGAGAACCATTAATTTTCCATTTATCACTTCACTTCCTCTTTCTAACTTTAAGTGATATTTATCACATTGAAGAACAAAGGGACTGAACCGGAAACCGTGATATTACTCACTGAAAAGTTACATACCTGATTTATACATTGCATTTGAAGCAACCAACTTTTCTTTATTATTTAAAGAATAAGAAAATACGAATATGATTCAAATTAGTTGAAACCTCAGAGTAATAATACGCCAAGCTATAGAGGATTCCAAACGTATGAAAACCCATATATGACTATTGGGTATTAAGTTAGCTACAGTTCGCAGCAAAACAATGGGCCGTACTCAGGTCGAGAATCGCCAAATGGATATTAATTTGCGTTCTAAATATTTTTTAATATGTACCTGTGTACTTAGTATTGCAGGGTTATTCCAATTTGTTTTTCTATATTTCGCCTATATTTATTTTATAAAACTGAAAATACAGGTGCGTTTTTTTTAAAAATATGTATTTATTAATTCTATTCACAACATACTTATGTTACATTTATTGAGACATAAATCCCACCTCCATGGAACCAAAGTCCTGTGTTGAGTTTGTTTGTTTGTCCGTCACATCTCTGAAACGGCGAGTCGTAGCAGCCTGAAATTTGGACACGTTATTTTAGATGCGATTTCATGGTTAACATTGCTATTTTCGAGTGAAATTTGAATCGACCTCTACTAGATAAAAAACTCAAACTTTATATAGATGCCTAGTGCGGATCTGACATATTGCCCGTAATTAGCTGTCAATATCAACAGGAAACATACTTTAATTCACAAATTTATCTCCTAAATTGAGAAAAAATAGTATCTGAAGTAAATATGTTGATATAAGGAAAGTTTTTAAGCAACATAATACACGTGTTGGAACAATAAATGCCAAAACCAATGTTTATCATGGGAAAATATTCGAAATCAATTACCTGTGATAACTGACTACTTAAACACCTTTGACGCTCCTACTACTGCAACCAAACATACTGCAATTCACAATGATCAATTTTTATTTATTATAACGTAAATATCCAAGTTATTTACAAACAGTGCCAATTACAGCTACAAAAGCATTCGATCGAACCGTTATGTTGTCAAATAAAACAAAATGGCCACCAATTGGTTGCTAACCAACAAACTAACATCGCTTGCGTTCTATAAAACATAGTGATAGAGCTTCCCTCTAGATAACGCATTATTACTCTAAGGTTGTAACAGTGAAGGAAAATGTATTTGAGAAGGAATACGGAAGTCTAGGCTATAACTGGGTTTATAATCTGTCATTGGCTGGTCACGTAGTCTGTAACACGCTCTGTAACATTTGTCATTTTGTCAGTATTTAAGCATTCACATTTCTTCAACTCTTCCATCAGTTGATATATTACAACAAAGACCATTTTAAAAAAGGGAATATAGAAGCAGTCTAGGCACCAACAGGGCTTATGATCTCTCATTGGCTGGTTCAAATGGCCATTTTACAGATGGTGTAACATTCATCATTCTGTTTATATTTAAATATCTATAATCCTTCAATTCTTCCATCTGTAGATGTTTACGACGTTCAAAATCTAAAACTTTTATTGATACGGGGGAGATTCATCTAATTGAATTATTTCACCTGCATACAAGGAAACGCCTGAAAATTTTTTTAAATTTTTCGCCCCTTTTTGGACTAGGAGGATTTATCAACAATTTTATGATTTTGTCCAAATTTTTGTAGACAAGAACCAGATTCAACCCTCCAGGAGCTGTTGATATGTGAGTTGCATTATTTTTTACCTTGCTGATAATATACAAGGTTTATATTTCAAAAGAAAATTTTTTCTACAGTTCCATTATTTTAAATTTTAGCTAAGTTTTATATTATGATATTAACATATTACAACAGATATGAATACTATTTTTTACCATTTCAATCCGTACGGCTGAAGTTTCTAATTGTCTTCCATCTGTTGACGTTTGTGAATTAAAATATAAACATTTTTTATGTCAGTAAGATTCATCGGGTTGAGTTGTTTAAACATAGTAATTTAAAACCCGTGTTTTAATTGACCACATAAACCAGGCAATGATAGGTCAAAAGCCTTCTAAATGCCTAGACATACATATTCCTTTCCCAAAAATAGTATATCTCTCTTCTAAATGTGGCGTAATATAAACCAATGGTAAAAGCCATTAGCGTTTTACACTTACACCGTTTTAAATCATATAAAAAATGTTGGAAGACCAATTTTATTTTCATAACTAAATTTATAAATTAAAAAAACATGTAAAATTATGGGTAAAAACAATAATTTTTTTGAACGAGAAAAAAAAAATACCATGATGTTGATACTTAATACAATCATCATTTTCACATTATTTCTGCAACCGGTGGTACATAGGGCACTGCATTACTAAGTCAAATGCAGCTTGATAAGATTATCTGATACAAGAAGTCAGTGTGATCAGTATTACGCAACATGTACTAGTCCAGGAACAATAAAATGTTGTAGTTTGTAAAACCTCTAAAATCACCAATGTAGGTCCATGCAGGTAGGAATCGAACTCAAAACCACAATATTTGTAGGCGAATGCGTCAACGATGCAATGAAGGAATCTTATTTCCTTTTTGGTTTTATTATTTAGGACTTTTACCCGAAACACTCGTCCATTGACAGAACTGTACTACTCATCCGCTTGATCACAGTGCATTTGGTTTTCATTAATTTATTGTGGAAGTTTGCTAAATTTTTAATAATTCAATATAAATAAGAAAAAAAGGGAAGAAACCATTGCAGGAGACTGCTGCGAGATTTTGCATAGATTTATATATATGTAGTAAGCTACTAAGCTTGATGTCTAGACGCTTATTAAAATTTATGTTTACGTAATAATTTTTGTTTGTAGTATTCCTTAATATTATGCAAGCTTCGCTTTTTATTTGTTTTTTTTCTTTATTGGAAAACAAATATTTGCGTTCTTATGATTTACCCAAATATTTAATTTTGAAAGCCACTTTTAACGAGTTGTAAATAACTCAATATTAGAAAATGGAAAAAAAATCGGGTAAAGTGGGATTTGAACCACGGACCTTTGGTCCGTGAGTCCGAGACACTAGCCACAGGGCCACAATCCGATTAAATTCAATATGTTGTATCCCAACTCAACACAGGGCGTTTGGCCTCATAGAGTTAGGGATACGGTATTACTTTTTTGAAATATGTATCTTTATATTAATCAATTTTAAAATAATAAATCCGTAAGCAATTATTTTTTATTAGATCGTTGCTTTTAGTACGAATATTTACCATGATTCCATTTCACAGCAGTGGACGGGCATATATAAATATATTCAAATTACAGTGTCCCAAACAAAGTTATGTCAAGATAACGAAAGATAATAAGGAAGTGATTTCAAAAACGTTTTATTAAAATTAAGACCACGATAGGAATCTGATCTTATAAATTATTACCGAATCCGGCTCTGTGGATGTTGGCAGTCACGAAAATTGTTCTACCAGGGTTGGTGCGTGGAACAGTATATTCAAACACTTAGGAAGGTGTCAGCGTGTGATATATATCCAAAAGTTACGCTTGGCACCGTAACTTGCGGTGAAAAAGCGTAGAAACGCCCCGTTTTGCATGGATAACCCATCGATAAATATTACCGAATATTTTATAACGGCAATATTTTGAGTTTGTTGAAATGTTTGTAGAGAATGACTAAATTTCACCACTTTTTCTTATTCTTAAAGGTCAGTGCTGTACAAGCTCCTGACATAATTGCTACCTGTGAAGATCTACTGTGACAGGTCCCCGTGAATAGTTCTTCCCCTCCAAGCCCAGATCCGAAAAGTATCGAGCTATCAGGCAGGGAGTGAGTTCTTTAACACTCTCAGGTTTGACTAGTGGTCCCCCGTGGATGAGGCTCCTTTTATGATGCAAGGCTTGGTTGCGCAAGTGGTTGGTTGATGGACCGCCAGTGGATGAAAGTCCACCTATCCTACCCATCCAGTGATCTCCCGACTTGCAATATTTGTTAATTCTCCTCTTTTCTATGGCCATGGGTAGCTACGGTTGCTATGAGAACAATTTTACATAACCATAGCAACCAAAATCAATAATCACATTTTTTCTTTTGGATAATTTATATTGTCAACTACCGCATGTTCATAATTTTATCTGCCCGCATCTGCTAGTCCTTTAATTATCTGCCCGCATCTGAACACCATTACATATTCTGACCGCCACGCTGCCACATTTATACGGTTCGAAATTTTATTTATTTATTTTTATTATTTTACATATTTATTACAGCAATATACAAGTAATTATTTATAAAACAAATTAATTCAGTAGTAAAAGTAAGCATACATATTTTTTATTTTTGCTGTTGGTTCATCTAAACTGCCTAACTAGGGATAGCTTCCGCGTTCTAAGGCAGTCAATTTTGTATTTTATAATGATATTTAAAAGTATTTACAGTTTTATCATAATGTGTGCTTTTTCAGTCTTAAAGGTAAACAATGAATATCCAGAGAAAACATAAATAATACCAAAATCTCTATATCCTAAGTCCCAAGTCATTACTAGTAAAACAAGCAACCAGCTTACGTCCTTCTACATCGGACAACAAATTCTCTGACTCCCTCCGACCAATATGGATAAAGAATGCAATCAACACCTTCCTCAGCCTGGCAATCCCACCACATTTTCACGAAACTGGGATAAGGTGATATACCCTCGGGCCTCTATAATATTGCTGCCTTTGAGCTAAAAAAGTATTGACTCCTCTCTGTAGAATCAGATCCTTATTGGAGTGTCTAGTATTATGAACATGACAAACCCTTGCGTATTTTATTTATCTTTATATTTTCCAAATAACTATAATGAAAGTTCTGAGATCACCAAAAAAGGAAAAACTACATAGAAGCCAGGACCTGGAGATATCATCCGGATTCCTAATTCTGATTCCATTTCCTGTCTTCATAAAGGTAGGATTTTTGTCTGCTGTGGTTTGTTTGGCCGCATACTGTTCTTTTCCGCATCAGCCATGATTGCAAACGCACCTTTTCTCACCCCGCAAAATTTAATACGGATCAACGAGTCAAATAATACTCTCCCATAATAGCTCCTACCATCACTCGTTTAGCAAAAAAATAGTTTGCTTTATTTTAATGTATTGTATTATTGTCACTTCGATTTTTTAAAGTTTTGTATTTTTTTTTAACACTCAGCGCGTGACATCACTAGTTCTGTTCAGTGAGTTGTCCTGATTGGTGGTTTGGTTTCCCGAAAACTGAAAATCTGTCATAAATTTCTATCGTTGGTTGATTGAGAAAAAAATGTGATGTAATTTTCAGTAAAATGCTTTAATTTTGACCGCATCTAAGAACTTTTTTTTTTCAATTTCCAGTAGCGTTGAACTTCTTCATTGATAAACGATCAGAGCTATCCCTAATAGTTGGCCAGTTATTTTTATATGTTTCGATTGTAGCCGACTATTTTGGCTAGAACATAAAGCAATCAATCGCTCAGAGTAATAACGCGCTGCCGCTTAAAGAGCCACCCATACCCGCAAAAATTGATCTAGTATTGACAATCACAAAGTAAGCTTTATTTTGCAGAAAAACAAATTTCCATAAATACTCAAGTCGAGAATACCCAAATCGGTATTAGTTTGAATCGTTATTACATTTAAACATCCCCATGTATTTATTTCCCTTAAAGATAGGTATTTCGTATTTATTGTTGTAGAGTTATTCCAACTTATATTTCTTTTTTTTTATTACATAAATACATTTTCACATTATTTATGAACAAAATTAAGCACAACGATGAAAGCGTTCATCACACGTATGTTGTTAAACCATGAAAAAATGTTTTTAAAAAAACATTTAAAAGCCTACAAGGCGTTGAAGTATATAAATAAACCAAACCATAAATTTGCAACACTATATGTGATAGAGAGAATTAGCCTATCTTAAAGCGGGCAGCGCGTTTTTACTCCAAGGATATTTGTAATATTATCATAGCCGGTAATAGTTCGGAAATGGAAATAATCGAATCATTCGATTATCATATTCGACTTTGTCCATGACCACTTTGAAGTCGTGGAGCCTCGGAAAAGGGAGGCTCTATTAGGCTTAGGTACAGGAAACAACCATTCGCAACTAATTGAAGAAGGCAAAGGAACGGGGTAAAAGGGTGGTTAGATAACACACGCATTCACCAGTTGTTGCGAAATAATTAAACATCATCAAAATTGTGCTAGTGAAACTGAAACAAGGAACCTTTTAATATAATATTTATAGTCACTGGCTTCGCCGTGAATCAACGTCAGAGTAAAACACCGGTAAATTAATTAAAAAGTAAATGGCGGAGTCAAATTTTCAGCTTGCAAGGCCAATATAATTTAATTTATACTAACAAAGAGCGAGTTGAACCAAAAAGTTAGGTAAATAGGCTAAATTATTGTAGTACGTGTGTGGGCAGCATATTGCTAAACTGTATATTGACTAGACAAAGTTGTTCTACAATCGATAGCACATTGCTCTGTGATTAAAGAGCGCAAAGTATACTGTTTTATTCAAATATGATCCGAAATTTGTAATTTAAGAGAACCGCGCTCAAGAAATTGTTAATTTTTATCGCGATCTATCATAAAGTTTGTTGGTCGATCTTTGTGTGTTTTGTAAATTTCGCTTAGTTGTCTTCTAAAAGATCAATGGAAATCTGTTGCTGAAGACTTGTTTTCTATGGAGAATACAGGTTTAGCACATTATTACGGGCGATGAAACGTAAGTGTATGAATATGACGCGGAAACAAGTAAAAAATCTTACGAGTGGTGCCAGCCAAACACCAAAAAACCACGACAGAGCCTTTAAAAAATCAAAGATGTTGACGGCTTCTTCGATTATCATGATGTTGTGCATTCGGAGTTCCTTCCAACAGACCAGACAATAAGAAATACTATTTAGGAGTATTGAAGTATTTGAGAGTGAATATTCGTAAAAAAATCCCAGATTTATAGAATGGTAACTATTTCATCACGATAAAGCGCTATTTCATGTCGAATGGGATTATTTGACCAAAAAACACGTTAAAATTTTTCCTCATGCCTCGTATTCACCTAATTTGACTCAGTGTGACTTTTTCCTGTTCTTTAAACTCTAATTACCATTTTGCGGAGAGCATTTTGACTCCACTGAGTGATTAAAATTCGCAGAGGGAGCTGAAAGCCATTCGGAAATCGGAATAAAATAAGTTCTATTAATATTAGAAAAAACGCTGGCATTGCCTCTAATGCTGATTACTTTGAAGGGAATAATATTTATATTTATATAATTATGAATGATTGATCGAGAGTTGTTTTATTTTTCAAATATAAATTCAAGATCATATTTAAACATAAGGTATATAAATAAAGCCAAAAACACGTTTTATTATTTTTATTTTACAAATACCTAACATGGAGTTCTACAAGTTGATAGACCATTATATAAACGGTTTTAGTTAAATAAATTAGCCAGAAAAAAACTTCTCTAATTCTTGCTTTTTTTTCGTCTCATGTGTTTGTGTTAAATCCCTCCGAATAATTTAATTAAAGTTGAAGATTCTTCGACCCAAAAAGGGTCTTACGTTCTTTTCTTTAATTAATCACCCATGCGTGACTTTGTCTTATGAGCAAATATGAAGTATTTTCTTAAATTTTCATGGCCGTTCAAATGCAGATTAATTTTGATTGCTTTCTGTACGTTTTATATTTCATTGCTGCATACATCACCGGAGTTAATATTGAATCTGAAAAACTCTATTTGAAATTTAATATATTTTAATGATATTGTATTCAATAGATATGTAATTAAACATTTGACCAAAACCAATTTTTTTAATTAAACGTTTAAAGTTTATAATATTGTTTATAATTGATTGTTGTTTCTTTTAATATACTGTTTTTTTTGTTTAATTAATATCGTCCTTGTATTATGTTTTTTCAGAGATTTGTGATTTTTTAAAAGTATTTTTTCAAATGTATGTTGTTTGTGTAGGTACATGTATTTCCTTAACTTTTAGCAAACTGTATGAAAAAAAAACTCTCTTGAGTCACTATGTGGTAACTTGAGGTTAGGAATTGACTACCTGATAACTATCGTCCCTTTTATAACCATACATTAAAATTACTTGCGTGTTGCCAAGTAATCTTTTTTTATTTTAAAAAAAAAGGAATGTCAGTGTTCTTTTAATTTAACAAATATTTCAATTTTAGTGGCCATTTCAACGAGTTGTAAATAACTCACTATTAGAAAATGGAAATTAAGTCGAGGTGAAATGAGCTTTGAACCTCGGAGTTCTGGCCCGTGAGTCCGCAACACTAACCACGGGACCACAACCCGATTCATTTTCATAAAATAATGTTTTATATATCGATGGTATTACGTCAAAACGTGTTAACTGAAATTTTGGCGATTTCATGTTATTTATTTATTAGTGTATACACGGCACATATGCCTTTTAAAAACATAATTATAAATACAATTAACATACAGTGTTCTATTACAATTTTTTGAAATAATATAATAACAATATAACTACACAAATTACACAGTTGTTTTATAAATGTTCTATGTAATAACTTAGGGATTTTAATACTTAGATAGAAAAATAATAAAAATAAAGATAACGCGGTATATTAGAAATAGCAAAAATCATAAATCATTGATTTGTTGGTATTGTTGCAATGTATATTGAATGCCCTAGGAATAATACAAACTGTCTCCTGATAAGAGCTCAGGGGCTCTCACCATTTTAAAAATAAAATATAAAAAGAAACAAAATAATAAACCCTTTAAAAAAATTAGATATTATTTTTTTTTTAAATACATGAAAATTTAAATTTTAAAAACTAAATAAAAAAAAAAAAATATAAAAAAAATATATAAAAAAAAAAACAAAACTCTAGTCGTATTTGACATGTATTTATTTATGCATTTATTTGTTATGTGTGAATTTTACCTACTTTATACCAATTTCTCTATTTGATCAAAGCCTGTTAATTTTGTTGTATAAAAAATATTATTTAATATTAAATTTGATCAAATGAATATATTGGTATAAAGTAGGTAAAATTCACACATAACATGGAATCGCCAAAATTTCAGTTTACATGTTTTGAACCAATACCATCGATATTTTTCTAAGGAGACTCTATACTTTGTCATTTTCGGAGATCCTACTGGAAGAAATATTTCAGTTACAATTATTTAATATACCGAAAGGTACATTAGATAATTTTTTCACTTATAGATAAGTGAAAAAAAACATTTTCTTACGTGTTGAGGTTGAATAAAAAATACTGTTATATTTATAGTAGTTGCCGAGATGATAATTAATAAAGTGTAATTCGCAACGCTGTTGCATTTCAGGAACGGGCGAGTTAAAATTTCTGAAAAAGCCTTTTAGGATGAAAATAATTTTAAATTTTTTGAATTGGGAACAGTTTCATAATGCTCTGAATAGTTAATAACTAAACCAAAAAAGTTGTAAACAGAAACTGATCGAATACGTGTAGTTAATATCGTAATCAGTTTGGAGAACCATTAAATAATTTGTTTACTTTCATTCGACACGGGTTGTGGGTATTATTCATATTTTGAATTTACTTGCCCTAATCGGTTTTGTGATTATTAAGAAAATCTATATGATGGGGTCAGGATAGGGTACTTGTAAATAAAAGGTGGTTAGCCGCTCATTTATTACTTTGCATATAATGTATTATGGGTAAAGCCAAAAGGTTATGGTATAATAAGGTAAAACTAATCAAATATAATTATTCAAAAACGTAGGAGAGAACGGGTTATGTTGAATCAAGGGTTATGTTGAATCAAGGGTTATGTTGAATCAAGGGTCATTATCAAACCATGTTTGCTCCCTACTTGGAGCATATGGTGTCCACAAAAAATCTAGATGCATCTTTATTGGCTGCTTGCTCCTAAGTCAAGTTTGCGTCCCGTAGTTCTGACTTAAAATGCCGACGAAAAGTCAGCAAGCGGACGTTCAGGATGTCGAGAACCTGATGCCTTGTAAAGTGGGCAAACATGGTTAAGGCTCTCAAGAGGCATCCGCAGACAATATGACCCAGCCATCTGTATCGCCTCCGCATGATGACAGTTTTCATTGGAGCTTGCTGGGTCAGTTCTCTTATTACTTCATTCCTTACAAAGTCAAACCACCGAATACCCAAGATTCTTTTGAGACACTTATTTTCAAGACTCGGTGTTTTGCTGTTTTGGCCCTTCGTGAAGCGCCTCGATTTGCATCCGTAGAGGAGAACAGGTGTTATGCAAACGTTATATAGGCGGCATTTGGTTTTCACTTAGTAAATATCAGATTTCTAGACAGCCTTCACACTGTTGAATGTAGTGCTTGCTACTCCTAGCCACACTCCCGGTTCTTTTCTAAAGCTGTCATTTTCTGTAACATATACTGAGTCAAGAGTATGTGTTACAGAAAATGACCTTTTGGATGCTACTGATGAATCTCATGGATTTTATAACACGAGTTCCGTTTTTTTAAAGTTTTTTTTTTCGTTTTTTTCAAGAAACATAAGTGATAAAACAGAGTATTCAAAAAATAAAACATAATTACATAGCAATGAAATACATATTAATAGTAAAAATAGTAAACAAAAATCCCACAAATGCGTGGCCTCTTTGTGGGTATACAAAAAATGTCAATGAATTTTTGCTCCTATAATAAATAATGGACCGTCTTAATATTTTTGTGTAACATAAAAAAGAAAAAAGAAAATATTTTGTAAAAGATTATATGGTATTTTTTTTTAGTAATTAAAAAATATTTTTAAAAAACACAAAAATATTCCTTATTATTAAAGGCCAACAAAATACATCATAGAAAAAAAAAGTTCATATCTTAAGTTTGAATTGTTTGAAAAATTGGAATCAATAAAATATTACCAGTAAAAAAATAATTAAACATTTTTGGGCCGTTAAAATATGCATGTCTCTGTGCGAGCTTCGTTTTACAATGTGGTATTTGCAATTTTTGTAAAGCATTATTTTTAATATAAATTTTTGAACAGTTTCTAATGGTTTAATATGATTGTTACTTCAGTCCAAATGATGCTCGCTGCTATACACGTGCGATTTACAAAAAAAAACGAAATATTAAGTATAAACAAAGAAAGGCGGTGGTTGCACAACGTGTAAATTAAACACTTGCACCAACAAATTAATAATGTTAATGATTTATCACTCTCTCAAAAATGTATTTATTGCAGCTGGAACTAATAGATTATCTCATTTAAAAAAAAGCTTTGAGATCAAATAAATAATAATGGGATTACGATAAAATTTGACGTTTTTAAGCACTCGTATTATATCATCTGCGGTGGATGCTTCGATGAGCCCTAACACAATATATTTCTTCCTAACATCTATGGGCTAATGCCGTCTTGGAAGGCCGTCGATGAAAATTTTTCGTCTGAATTTGGGGGAACTTAGAAACCCGGGATTGACGTCGGAAGAGGCAAAAGTGCCAGCTGGCGATTTCTTGCGATATCCATGCTTCACTTACCAGCGGAGATGAAAAAAAAAGGAATTTCGTTTTGATTATTTAAGAATCGGAACGCCAATTAGTTGTGATGGCTTAAGGGTTCAAGCGATGGCTGCAAATTGAGACCACTATATGGATTTTATTTCTCTGTAAAAATTCATAAGATTTTGTTTTCTTTCCTTACCAATTTTTGTTTTTTTCACTTAAAAATGTAAACTCATTTTAAATTGTTTTATGAAAATTTTTTTTTTGTTATGACGCAGCATTATTATTTTTTAAGAGTATTATTTTTAATTTTTAATTATATGGTTATCATTTTACAGGAAGGCGGTTACCAAACAAAAACTATGTCACATTGCCCCGCTCGCCTCTAGTCCAAACATCAAGTATATTTATCTTAATAATACGAATTCTTCAGTTCCTTCAGAATTATTTCCAACAAACCGTATTTTGTACGACAAATTATAATGTCGAGATTAACTTCCAATGTGGTCTGTATATATTTTCATATTTTATCATTTCCATCTGAAATTCCGTAACATTCATTGAGTACGAGTACATATTATTAAATATGTCGGACTTTTTTACATAAAGGAGCATGGATCTCATAAATAATTGTTTCCCAGGGAATGCGTGATATATTGAGTTTTAAGCCATACGTAACGTCTTATTCATTATTCTATATAATGTTCTTGACAGTATTTCAAAAGAAATATATTCGTACGATCTCTGAACTGACTTATTGAATGGAAATTTACTTGAGAATAATTAAAAACGTTTTTTCCGTTTTGAAGTTAACAATAAAGAAATAACAGCAATTGGCTGTTTTTTTAAAATTATTTTTTTAAAATAAATATTTGCGTTCTTATGATTTACCCAAATATTTAATTTTGAGGGCCATTTTCAACGAGTTGTAAATAACTCACTATTAGAAAATAGAATCGGATTGAGGCAGAGTGGGATTCGAACCACGGACCTTCGGTCAGTGAGTCCGAGACACTAGCCACAGGACTACAACCCGATTTGGTTTTGAATTTATTTAGGAAAACGCAATGCTTGCTGTATCGTGTATATTTTATGTACGTCATTGAGTTTTTTTAGGAAAAACTGTTACTGCCAGATCTATGAAAAAATATTAGTTATCTGCTATCCATTCCAAAAAGCTTTGTCTAACTTTGTTTTTTTTTGCCTTGAAAATATAAAATAACGAATTTGTACTTTATTATTATAAAATATTTTAAATTTTATTTTACGGTGGCATTTATGTATTCGTTTTCTCAAATAATCCGACAAATAAAACGAGTTTCATTTTCTGTAGAAATGTCGTTCGGAACTGGATATTGAGTTAGTGGTGCTGAAAGAAGTTGCGCCACTGTCAAATTTAATATTAACGGTGACAGTTATAGTGAGTCCAATTTCAGTCACAAATTTCAGTAGTAACTCGGCTTATCATTCTTCTGAAAAGCCTACACCCTGTTTACTTTATATTTTATTGAGTTGTAAAAGTTTTGTCGCCACTAAGCGTAACTGATAGCATTAAAATTGAATAAGTCTTGCTTTATTTTCAAAATCTAATTTAAACAAACTGACAAAAACGATATTAGTTATTTTTTGGTGTTGTCCTTTTCCATCAAAGGAAAGTCGTGTTGCCTTTTTAATATAATCTTTTGGTGACTTGTAAGAAGGACGTCGGCGTCGGCGTTGGTATAGCTTAGTAATTTTTCAAAATAATGATATCACAATCATCCGAATTGATATTGATAATTATTTATTTATTTATGCTTTATTAAGTTAGTTCTTACACCTTAAGAATTAATATAAACTTTTATTAACATAAATATTTTTTTCAAAATTTCTCAATAAAACACTGTATTTCAAATTAATTTGAAATACAATGTTTTGAGTTTGTCCAAATGCTTGCAGACTGGCTGGATTTTCTCCCTAGAGAGTTGTTCATATTTTAATTTGTTGCAACAGAGAGGGAAAACATTGTTTAGAAAGGAATATGGGAGTCTAGGCATTGACAGGGGTTATGACCAGCCATTGGCTGGTTTAAGTAGCCACTTTACACAATGTGTAACATTCACCATTCTGCCTATGTTTGAACATCCACGTTTTCTCAACTCTTCCACCTGTTGACTTTTGGAAAGTAAAAGAGCTGAAACCTTTATCATGTGGGTGAGATTCATCCGGCTGAACCAATAAAGGTTTTAGATCTTTGACTTCACAAAAGTCAACAGATGGAAGAGTTGAGGAAATGTGGATGGTCAAGCATAGGCAGAATGGTGAATGTTACACATTGTGTAAGGGGCCCCTATAAAGTTAAATTTAATATTAATATATTACAACAGAGATGAAGAACATTTAAGAGAAGGTAATATGGAAGTCTAGGCATCTACAGGGCTTATGACCTGTCAATGGCTGGTTTAAGTGGCCACTTTACACACTGTGTAACATTTACCATTCTGCCTATATTTGAACATCCATATTCCTTCAATTATTTCATATGTTGATGTTTGTGAAGTTAAAGAGCTGAAACCTTTATTTATGCGGGTGAGATTCATCTAATTGAATTATTTCACCTACATACTAAAATATAGGCAGAATGGTGAATGTTACACAGTGTGTAAAGTGCCCACTTAAACCAGCCATTGACAGGGCATAAGCCCTGTAGATGCCTAGACTTCCATATTACCTTCTCTTAAATGTTCTTCATCTCTGTTGTAATATATTAATATAAACAGCTCCCCAGGGAGTTGAATCCAGTCCTTGTCTACAAAAATTTGGACAAACTCAAAATATTGTTGTTAAATTTAATAATATATTTTTAATAAATTCTTGCATTTCTAAAAAATACGATGTGAGATTATATTTTAATTTATTAAAATAATTTGTTTTGAAAATAAAGAATATTTGTACATATGGAATTCCATACCTATGAATCCTGCGTGTAAGTGAGTGCACATCGAAGTTGGTTTGTGAATTGTTACAAAACTATTGCCAAAATCATAGTGAAAGGAACAACGAAAACAATATACCAAAATTAAATTAAAATTTTAGATCAGGACAATCGAGACTAATAAATCTGGGACTAATATTATACAATAAACTACCAGACAAAATAAAACAAAAGATTTAGACAATATTTACAAAAGATGTTAAAAATATTATCATCAACGGCAGAGTATAATAAAAAATGACAAATTATTTTCTTAAATGAATGTCATAATCCGTTAGAATTTATAGATTATTAATTATACATTTTAAACAAATCGGGATTTATAAAATTGAAATTTTAAAATGCAACTCTATTTTTGGCAAAAAAAACTTGTTTAAACTATGAGCAAAATCGATAGGAAGACCCTTGGTCTTTAAAAAAGTTTTCAAGTATGTGGAAATGCTTTCAGTTGTAACTTTTATACGATCAAAGTAAAAAAAAATAATAAGCAATATGTATCATCTAAAAAAAGCGTTAGATAGATACTCCATTCTTAATTGTACCTTTTTTATTTTATGCTTACACCTTGCTGAAAATGACGTGATCTGGAAAAAAACTATTTTGGGAAACGTCTTTCCTGACCCAGGTAAGATTAATCGTTTGCTCCCTCAGTAGCCTCTTCGAAAATAATACTCGTGGAAATATTGGGAATTTTTGCGTTGAATTTTCATTATTTATAAAAACAATAATCAACTAAACTTCTTTCAACAATATTTGGACATACTGCTATGGGAAGAAGTAAATTAATTGAAAAATATTTTAAGGCATTGCCTTGTATGTCAAATAATCAAATCAGATGAATCTCACCCGAATCAATAAAGGATTAGTTATTTAAATTCACAAAAGTTAACAGATTTCAGATATTTAAACAAATGCATAATGTTAATGTTATGCAGTGTGCAAAGTGATAACTGAAATCAGCCAATGACACGCAGTAAACTTGTAAATGCTTAGACTTCCTTATTACCAAACAAATTTTTAATACATAAAGCATTAATTTTGTGGTCAACGTTTTCCTAAATGTTAATCAATATTTTTTGATAACAACAGAACATAAAAAAGAACCTCAATAAACTTAATTCCTTAAATTTATAAAAATCTTGATGACAAAATTAAATTTACAATAGAGGTTCAAAAATACAATTAATGAAATTTTCTAGATTTGACATAAAGAAATCAATAATTAAATGGAGTTTAAAATTTTCTAGAAACCAACTTATAGGGATATCTTCATTAATAACTCATCCACCCATCCCGCTTTTCAATAACATTTCGCATTCCATTCAATGTTGCATCGTTTAATAAATGTTTCTTTTTCAAAACTTAACTTTAAAAATAAATCTTATTAAATTTGAAAAATTGCCATAAATAATGGGTATAAAATATAATGAATAAATACTCTTTTAAATTGAAAACCAACAAAAAAAATTAAACAATTTTTATGTCCTGCCAACAGTAATTATAATAATAATAATAATGCTAATAAATAAAGAATAATTCCTTACGTAAATATTATATCCACAAATGTATCCAAATTTTTACCAAATAATATCAAACCCGCTTTTTATACAAGTAACAATATTGGTCCATTATTGCTTAATTATAAAATCAATAAAAGTTTATTGAATAATTCAGGTGTTTACCAATTAAAATGCAATTCTTGGCCTTCAGTTAACGTTGGAAGGAGTTATCAAGAAATTTCGATATTCGTGTTAGAAAATTATGAGATGTCATGTAGATATTTTTTGATCATATTTCTTGATAAAACTCCATAATTAAGATTAAGATAAAATTATAAATAAAATTATCAATAAAACTTCTTGGTTGAGTACTTTTTTATTATTTCAACGAGCGCTTTCACCTAAGTAGACATTTTCTAGACTCTTAAAGATGTCTACTTAGGCAAAAGCGCTCGTTGGTCAAAATGATAAAAGCAAAAAATTAACCTAGAAGTTTTATTAATAACTTTATTTATGATTTTTTCAAAAACATTAATTATGAGATGTCTTCACAATAACAATTTCCCCGAATTCGCGAATCACCTAATCAATTTTAATCATGACTTCAATAAAGATACAGGAGTTTAAATCTTACATATAAAAAATAAAGGGTTAAAAGTAAATAATACGGAAATACATTTTTTTTTCTTTAAAAAAATAAAAATAACATACTTGAGTTCTTATTATTTACTTAAATGATAACATTTTTAGACCATTCCCTTAAAGTCGTAAATAACTTAAGCTGTAAAAATGAAAATCGAGTTGTGGTAGAGTAGGATTTGAACCTTTGGTCCGTGGGTCCGCCCGGCATTAAAAAATAATATTCATTTGATCAATAATTAAGCAGCTTTTCAATATAGCCCATTAAATAATTATTTATTTTGACAAGATGAGGGTTAATCAAAATGAACTACGTCAAAAGTTCTTGTGAATCAACCAATCAATTATAGCGTTGTTATTTGTTATAATAGATTTACGGTTTCCGGGGAGCCATTGTTTTCAACGTTTAGTGTATTTAGACGCTACGGGGCTCTACTTTTAAATGTCAGTATAACTCACAGACGCCGAGGAAAACTTGTAATGCCACGGGTGGAAATATTTAAAAAACTTAAAAAAACCATAGCGATGATAATAAGATACATAAAAATAGTCAAAAATCAAATTGGTCAATTTTTTTTTTAAATCACCGAAATTCCTTGTTTTCGGGGACATTGAAAGCCCCACTCACTTCCTGGATCCGTTTTAAAG
This sequence comes from Micrasema longulum, assembly GCF_059751315.1. Lineage (NCBI taxonomy): Eukaryota > Metazoa > Arthropoda > Insecta > Trichoptera > Brachycentridae > Micrasema > Micrasema longulum. Next base: position 348,516 of record NW_028277736.1, read on the forward strand.
GTCTTGTGGCCTATTTACAGATCCACACATTGTGAACTAATTTTTTTTTGTGAAATACTGACTTCTTCAGATTGTATTAAACTTCAGTGTGACATTCAAAATACAATTTAATGGAGCAAACAAAACAAATAATTCTTCAATGTTTCCAAATGTTTTGTAATGGCATACACAAGAGCATCCAAAACAATATACTATCGTTATCTCATGGACGGAGTGAGGCTTGAAACGGCTTCAACGTCCAGAGATCTCGGGGTGTTGTTTGACGCTCAGTTATCTTTTAATCTTCATGTAGTTAATCTATGTAATGACTCCCTTAAAATGCTTGGTTTTGTTCTTAGAAATGCCAAGATCTTTTCTAACACTCAGATTATGAGGACATTGTATAATTCCTTGGTAAGAAGTCGTTTGGAGTTTAGTTCCATTATTTGGTCGCCACATGAGGCTCGATACTGTTTGATGGTGGAGAGAGTGCAAAAAAAAATTCTGCGCTATCTGTACCTAAAAGAGTGTAGATATTATCCTTGGCTCTTCCCAACCGACTTTTTTCTGGGGATGCTAGGCTATCAGTCATTATGGAGGAGGAGGGACGTTCATTTGGGTGTTCACTTTTTCCAGGTGATCGGTGGTCGCATACATAACTCAGAAATTCTGATGGATGTAGGTCTGTTCGTACCTGATAACTATCTTCGACAAAGACAGCATCGATTGTTTTCCTTACCACGATGCAGAACCATCCTGCCAACGGTTATGCCGGTTGGTAGAGCAATCTTGCTACTTAATCGCATCGCCTCGGATGTCGACATATTTCACGACAGTAGGCCTTCCCTTAGCACTTTCTAACTTTTAATTTTTCTTTTTACATTTTGTTTTATTATTTTAATAACATAACTATCTACTGTAATTTGTGATTTATTATTGTATTTAGAACGAATTGGGTCTTTTTTCTGTAATGTTCTAAATATCTGAATAAAAATAAATGAAATAAATTGCAAAAACATTTTTTCAGCTTAAGTAAAAGGTATTTTTTTATTTTTTTATTCTTTATTTACAAAAGATTCGCCATTTTTTTAAATTTAGAATTTACATTTACTGCTTCTTATGCTCTTATTACTGTCAGAGCAATTAAAGTGTACATGTATATAGTCACTTTATCTCTCACCCTGAATCTATTTTTTTCCGATTCTGACGGCGATAGGGTATATTTATATATATATATATATATATATATATATATATATATACATATTTGGATAATTTATCTAGCGCCGTTTTTGTCAAAATCACCTCAAGGGCGCTGTACAATAAATAAATATCCCACTACGTCTTGTAGCCACAGAGCGCATGGACGGTTCATGGCTCGTTTCCAATTATGATATACAGGAGCTAGATTACAGCACGTCTTGTAGCTACAGAGCGCATAGACAATAAGAAATCTAGCCGCTATTTACATTTTTTTATTGACAAAATATTAAGAGATTTAGTGACATTTAAAAAAATAAATAAAAAACCAATTTGTAAAAATAGAAATTAGATAACAACAAGTCTTGCAGCTACTGAACGCATGGACCGTTAGAATTCTAGATCTCATTTACTTAATTGAGATATTTGATAGTTGATAACATTTACATATTGAAGCTAGATGACTAATCGTCTTGCAGCTAAAAAGTGCATGGACGAGTGAAATTCTAGCAACCTAAAATTATCAATAAATTTACAAAAACTAACATTGAGCACAAAAGTAAATTTGTAGTGTTCGTGCTAGAAAGTAAACAATAAAAAACTAAACAGATAAAGCACTTCAACACTATATGAGTATGTTAGTTTATTAGCTTGCCAGTAAACCAGAAGAATAAAGTCCTATCGGGAGAACCAGATCCGTTAACCGGGACAGTTGTATTCATTGGCAACATTAAAAAAATGTGTTATATGGATCGAATGGATGACGAATTAATTGTGAAATGTCTATAATCAGTAACGGTCAAAAAAACTTGCGTGACCGAGTAAACTAGAATATCAATTCTGATGAATTTAAAAACAAAGACAATCGTAAGGCATAATAGTACAAGATGTATAAATATATACGAGGCTTGGAATATACGACAGTTTATATACAAATGACTCTCTGCATACCCCTAGGGGAGTGAGGATAGTAGTATTCAAATAGATTTCAGAAGTTACCCATCTCACCGTTTACATTATCGTGGAATATAATATTAAAGACTAGTGTTATTATTGTAATTTTTTTGATGGTTTGATTAAAGGTCTAATTGTTTTGGATTAGGTAACCAAATTAAGTAATAATAATATTAAGAGATTTGAAATTGCGTATAACAATCAACGATTCAGAAGAGATATTGAGACTGAAGATTTAAATTATAACGCTTGAGAAAATATCAAAATGATAATTATTTTACGTTGATGTTAAAGCAAACAGCTTTCCAATAACAGTTTTTCGCCATTTAACAATTTGACCCAAAATAATAATTTCTTAACTTTTTTTAAAATAAAAAGTTTTTTTATTTCATGAATAAGGACTTTTTTCTTAGATTGAATATAAATATTGCATTATCTAAACGTAAATCAAGTTTAACGTTTAACTTTTTTTAAATTTACTTTTTAAAATTGTAGAAAGAAAATGAAATAAATGAAATTATTTATGTAAAAATAAAAGTTAATAATATTTATTTTTCTGTGTCCAGGCGCATAAAGAATACGAATCCGCTTGTGAAATAGAACCAGAACCCTTGACCAGTGTTTTCGAGTCAAAGGTTAATCTCGTGTGAAATCCTGAAAACGGTAATCGAGTGAAGATTATCACGGTAGGTCGGGAAAGATCGACAAACCACATTTAATTTAAACTTTGTAAGCATTTGTCGAAGAAATGCCTACACAAACCTGGGATCTTTCCTTTCCAAAACCAGCGACCACCGATTAGGCCACAACGGCACAGCATGGCAGGGATATGAAGATCACAGTCTTACATAATGTACGGATCTCAACATTTAATGATGACAGTAGGTGTACAATAAATTATTGTATTTTTTACGTCAAACGTATTTTGTTTTTGCGTCATGTTAAAACCGTGGCTAAAGTATTTTGCAATTCTCTTGGAAGTTGAGTAAATAATAATTATTCAAATAATTATTATTTACTCAACTTTGTTATTGAAAATAAACTATTCTATTTGCCCAGTAATTAAAAATAAATAATGTTAATTGGAATTTATGCCAAATAAAACATGAGTTTTACTTGTTGATATAATGGAGATTGTCATTTTAGAAAATTTCTGTTTATGGAAGCTATCAAATTTAAATCTAAATATTTGTTTTGCCATGATTCGGCTGTTTTAATAAACGAATTTTTGGCAAATGAATATTTAATCATTAAATTAATTTAATTAATTGTAATTACGCATACCTAATTAAATAGACACGTCACAAGCGCGAAAAAAGTTTTATTTCAATTTTCGATTCCGATTCTTTTTCTGAAGTATTTTCATCATGATCAGACATGAAGACTACGCAGAAGTATGCTGTCATGTGTAATAAAAATAATGCTTTAATTGCCTGTAAACTTTAAAAAAAAACCGCTCTATCGTTTCATTTGTAAATACAATTCAATTTATATATTATGTAGATAATACTGATAAACATGATTTTGTCTCACAGGATAATGCAGTTTTTATATCCTGTTTTCACATACGTATTCGGAATTTTTCCATCACTCACAGAATTTCATCAAAGCCATGGACAATACTCCTGGCTTCGTGTACCTCAAACAGAAGTTTCTGATAGTAAGTGATGCAAAAATTAAAAAAGGAATATTTGTGAGCCCACAAATACAATTATTTATGATGAAGAGTTTGAAAAACCATTGAATCCACTAGAGAATGAAGCGTGGCAAGCATTACTCATAGTTTCTAGTTAAATCAGAATGTAAGAATATCGTGTAGTTAAGAATGTTAAATGTATTAAAATATTTAATATTATAAATGCATGTTTCTTGAAAACCTTGCGTGATGTGAAAAAACCGATATCGTATTTGAATCCAGAAGAAAAAATACGACCAGAATCACATATTTTATATATTTTGTTAATTTAAAAAACTTTTTCATTCCTGTAAGTTTTTAACCTTTGCACTCTCATACTTGTTCAGCTTGTATAATAAATACGTACATGCAATTTTTTAACTTTATGATTTTATTAACTTTATGTATATATCATTTTGAATTCGTTTCCGTACCTTGTATTTTGTTTATTTAGTAATTTTTTGAAACTTTTTCACACCCATTTAATTTGTAGTGGATCATCATTTTTATTTTGCTTTCATAAATAATTGTATAGTTTAAAATATTAAAACGTCTGTTAATAAATATTGTTATCCGAATGTTCTAAAATAAGTGTTTTACAAAAACTCATTCGGAATATTATATAAAATTATTTAAAATAGGTTTTCAATTTAAATAAAAAAATTACATATATTTACAAACATTTAAAAGGGATTGAGAACATTTTAGAGAAAGTAATATGGAAGTCCAGACATTCACAGGGCTTGCAACCTGTCATTGGCTGGTTCAATTGGCCACTTTACACACTGTGTAACATTTACCATTTTGACTATGTTTGAACATCCATTTTTCTTTAATTCTTCCACCTGTTCCTAGACTTCCATATTCCCTTCTCTAAAATTGTCTCCATCCCTGTTGTAGTTTGTTTATCTTAATGACTCCCTAGGGGGTAAAATCCAATCTTTTATCTACCGACATTTGGACAAACTCAAACATATCTTTATGTCAGAGAAAAAAAAAAAGTTTTTTGTTCTCTAGTGTAATTTATACATTTTTCAAAATTTCACAGCTGCCTGCCAGAAAAACGAGTTACATTGATAAAAGTATGAACTAATTTTTTTTTTTTTTCTTACATAAATGATTGCATCGTGATTTGCTAATTTTTTTTATTTGTTTTTTGTTGAGGGCAACAACCTATCTTAGATGTAGCTAGTATAGGAGTAACGTTTCTATTTATTACACGGCATTGCCAAATATTTCAAACAAATCAAGTGGCAATAAGTTGTTTATTTTGCATCGCGTCTGACTTGATTCCGCAGACCAGGGATTTTCAATATTTTTGAATTCGCGACCCCTTTAGAAGCGAAAAAAACCTGGCCAACCCCCAGAACCTTAATTTTACTATACGTACTACTTTTATATCAACGACTATGAATAAAATTTTATTTCTATTGAGACCACATTATTATTAAACAGGTAATCATCAACTTTTTTCTATGTAAAGGAAAAAAAAGAAACCTGCTGACGAGCTGGTTTGGTGGTTAAGTGGGTTTTATTATTTACCCTGTTATAGTTTTCTGTTTATGTATGTATCTTCTTAAATAAAAATAATAAAAAAATGTAAACGCTTCAGCTGCAAGATCTGTAAATCTCATATATATCTGGCTGTTGATGTCATGCTTAAAATGCAATTTTTATTTTATTTTTGTAGTCTTAATTTTGTGGATCATTGATGTATTTAATATTTTTGAGAAATAAAAAAACGTTATTTTACAAACCTCTTTATTCATTCAACTAGAACAAGAGTTGTTAAATAATCCTGAAGAAGGCAACGTATTTTTGCTGAAACTAGTCGATTGTGTAAATGAATAATTATTGTTTATTATTCCATGTCCGCTCCCTAGTTGGAGCACATGGCGTTCACAAGTCAGGTTTGCGTTACGTAGTTCTGACTCGAACTGCCGATGAACAGTCAGCAATGAAAGCATCCACCCCTTTCCCGAAACTGTTCATAAAGACTTGAGTCTTTCTTCAGTTTCGCATATCAATATAAATCTATTTTTTAAAAAACTAATTAAGCGAAAATTTAATATTTCTTTACAATCAAACCGCAAAAATAACAAAACAAATAAACTTTAAAAACTTTCATTGTACCCCTCACTGCAGTATTGTCAGTTTGTAATCAATCAAATACACATGGACAGCACAATCACCTTTTTCTAATTTCCTAGTATTACAGTGGAGGAATACAGTGTTAGTTCCAAATTGAGACCGCGGCCGCACGCTCCAGATCCCGCATCGGAAGAGAAGAAGAACGTAGTAATACAAACAAATCAATCAAACGACACGAAACCCAAATACATATAGGAAACATTAGAATAATTTGGCTTATACAACATGCACTCAATCAACAGAAGAAAAACAATACGTATCAACATATTACAACAGAGATCAAGAACATTTAAGAGAAGGTAATATGGAAGTCTAGGCGTCTACAGGGCTTATGACCTGTCGATGGCTGGTTTGAGTGGCCACTTAACACACTGTGTAACATTCACCATTCTGCCTGTATTTGAACATCTATATTCCTTTAATTATTTCATCCGTTGATGTTTGTGAATCTCACCCGCATAAATAAAGGTTTCAGCTCTTTAACTTCACAAACATCAACAGATGAAATAATTGAAGGAATATAGATGTTCAAATACAGGCAGAATGGTGAATGTTACACAGTGTGTAAAATGGCCACTCAAACCAGCCATTGACAGGTCATAAGCCCTGTAGACGCCTAGACTTCGATATTATCTTCTCTTGAATGTTCTTGATCTCTGTTGTAATATGTTAATATAAACAGCTCCCCAGGGAGTTGAATCCAGTCCTTGTCTACAAAAATGTGAACAAACTCAAAATATTGATAACACGTATCTATAACAGAATAGAACAGTCAGCAGTGGACGTCCAGGACGTCGAGAACCTGATGCCTTGTAAAGTAGGCAAGCGTGGTTAAGGCTCTCAGGAGGCATCCGCAGCACATGGCCAAGCCAACGGTATTGCCTTTGCTTGATGATAGTTGCCACCAGAGTTTACTGCGTCTGTTCTCTTATTACTTGAAACCACCGCACACTCATGATTCTTCTGGAACACTTATTCTCAAAATTCAGAATTTTGCTGCTTTGGGCCCTAGTCGCATCCATAGAAGAGAATAGGTGTTATGCAGGCGTTATATAGGCGGCATTTAGGTTTCACTTAGAAAATATCTCCAGGCAACTTTCATATTATCGAATGAGGCAAATTAATAAATGTGGTAAATTAATAAAGTGGTTCGTAAAACATTTTTTTTTTACCAATTTTATGTAATTCAGTTGTTATTAAGTTAATTGTTATTGTTTTATTGTTATCGTTATTTTTATTTAGTATGATTTATTTTATCTAACTATTATCTTCATTGAATCGAAAATTATTATTTATAATTTGAGGTTAATTTCTAAAGTGCTTTATATTTGTGTACATTATATTTGTGTATGTAATAAAAGGAATACATTGCAAAAAAACCACTCGATGTATAAAATGATGACTTTTTAATTTAAAAAATATATACTTAAACTATAATCTTAAAATGTACGTCCTGATGAATTGTAATCATACAACTCGTCAGCAGGTTCTTATATGTTGCTTCGATTTTTTTAAACTTGCGTACATGCATAATAATTTTATTAGAAAAAAATACATTTTGTGCCATATTTTGTATTTGATTCAACGAGTATTATTAAAAATTACAAGTATCATTCATTAAAAAAACTAGCCATAATTGGAGCATACGTCTCACTACTGTATTTAAGTCACTTTTCCTTATATTGTGTGGTAAAATTTTACATATTTTAGGTAAACTGTATTGTAGTGTCCTTTTGCCATATTTATAACAATAATAAAGAACAGCTAGCCTGGCTTGGAGTGCGACGCACGCTGACAAATTAAGTCATACCAAAGTAGATTTATTAGCAGACTTATGTATTATATATAAACTGTATGGTTTGGGTTTTCGTGGAGCTATCCTTGATTGGTTTCGAGCCTATCTATCTGACAGGTCTCTATATGTAAAAATCAAAAATGTAAAATCAGACTGTTTTTCTGCCTCTAGTGGTTTTCAACAAGGCAGTCACCTAGGGCCTGTTCTTTTTCTAATGTTCGTAAATGACATTACATCCTATTTCCGTGATGTCGAAGTTTTGCTTTTTGCGGACGATATTAAAATATTTAAAAAAAATACCGGACATTAATCATTGTGAAACTCTGCAATCAAATATTAATAATTTGTATAATTGGTGTAAAAAAAATAATTTATTTCTTAATATTCAAAAATGCAAAATTATGACATTTTGCCGCAACAAGAATCCCATCGTTTTCACGTATAAAATAAATTCTTCAAGATTAGAAAAAGTTACAGAGATGACAGACTTAGGTATTCTTTTTGACGAAAAACTGAGTTTTATTAAACACATACAAAACATTACAAATAAGAGCATGAGAACCTGGGATTTTTGCTGCGAATGATACGGGATTTTGAGTCTATAAACATAATGAAAACATTGTATATTGCCCTAGAACGAAGTCAACTCGAGTATAACTCAGTTATATGGTCACCGCATTACAGGGTTCATGTTAAGGACATCGAAAGAGTTCAGCATAAATTTTTGCGTTTTATCAATTTTAAATTAAGTATACCGATTGAATACATAAATTACTCATACTTAAATGATTATTTAAACATCCAAACATTAGAAAACAGACGAAAATTAAATGACTTGCTTTTTTTGTTTAAAATAATAATGTTGATGTTCGATTGTTGTGAACTTATCAATTTGATTAATGTGCGAGTGCCTGGTCGAGTTACCCGATGTAATACTCTGTTCTACTGTGGTCCATCATCGACCAATTATAGCGCGAATTCACCAGTAATGCGAATGCATGTACTCGCGAACCAATATGCTAACAACATCGATGTCTTTAGCGTGAGTCTTGTAAATTTTAAATATCAATGTATATGTTCCTTATCAAATAGAACTTAATATTCTGTTCATATTGTATTTTATAACATTATGTACCTAGCTGCTTTAAACCTTTAATTGTATTTCTTTATCTTATTAAAAAAAAGAATAAAAAAAAATAGAAATATATATTTATATTGTTTTAATTTTTTTGAAACCAACTTAACTTTTAAACACAGTTCTATATTTTTTTACTTTATGTTGTATTTAAAAAAAAAAAATGTTGTTAATACACTAATCTTTTCATTTTTATACCAACTATACTTCTTAACACTGTTCCTTTATTTTATTTCTTTATAATGTGTTTTTTTTTTAAATCTATGTTGTTTATATACTCATCTTCTTTTTTTTATACCAACTTTACTTCTTAATACTGTTCTATCTTTTGTTGCTTTATATTGTATTTTTTAAATTTAATGTTGTTTATATACTTATATATTGTAAAAATTTCATGTATGTAAAAGCCTTATGGGCGTGAAAAAATAAAATAATAAAATAAATAAAATATTTCATTTTTTTTACTGCAGATATTTTTATTTTATTAACATAAACGGCAAATCTGCCTTTTACAAAAAAATATAATACTAACACATTTGGCTTAACATTTTTTTTTAAAACATAAATTTCCTTTTACTCAAGATTTATAAAAAAATTAAACCTAAAAATTATACAAGATTTAAAAAAAAAACAACCTTAAAATTATACAACATATTCAGTATCAAGTTTAAATAATTTAAGAATAAATGTAAAAAACAAATAAATAATAAAATATTCTAGAGTAATATAACAAGAAAATAATGAAAACTGTTTCATAAAGCTGGGCAAAGTCAACAAAAAACTGTATATATTATGAAATTCAAAAATAAATAAATATAATTACCATTTACCATCTTTGAAAAAGTTCAAAAGGTTTGTTCTATAGGAACGAGTATATATTTTGTACTAGTGGAAGATACGGTGAGCGGTGATAGCGGGGTGGTCCGCCATCGTTCGGGTGGGTATAAAAATATTTGAGCGAGTGATCGTGAAGCTGTCGCTACCTGCTTCGCTGCCTGTAAGTGCGATACTCTACCGATACTACACTATACAGGTACAACTTGCATCTATCTTGGTACGGGTTGACCTACATAGATAGATGCAACAAAAAACTAATATTGAAAATTATACATTGCACACTACTATAAGGGAGAGTATAAAAACATTTTTTTTATAGATACTGTACATTATATGTATTATTATAAATAAATATATCGACATGTCGAGATATTTATTTATAATAATACATATACTGTACAGTATCTATAAAAAAAATAGGCGCAGCCTTGCGACGCGACACCCGAGCTAAGCTTTGCGACTCCCCTGGTGGTCGCGGCCCACAGGTTGAAAAGCACCGCTGTAGACATATAGATAATAGGCACATAAGATTATCTTGTCACTCTTTGTCACCTAGCGTGAAAAATGTGCCTTGAAAATCAGATAAATTTCAATTTTTCGGTTCAAGGGTTTTCTCTTCCACGCGACTTAATCACACTTTATTTTTTAATTTGAAATTTATTTATTTGTAAACCCTTACGGATTTCATTCAATTAAAACATGTTCAAACATGAATAGTATTGTGAGTGTTACACAGTGTGTAAAATGGCCACCTAAACTACCCAACGACAGGTCTTAAGCCCTGTAAATGCTCAGAACTCTATATTCCCTCCTCCAAATGTTTTCCCTCTCTGTTGCAACAAATTTAGATTTCGTGTTTGATTCCCGGCATGGTTAATATAAAATATTTGTTTGAAATATGTAATTACACTTTAATATTTCATAGTCCCGGTCCCAGGATTGTTACCTTAAATATAATGTAGTATGTAAAGTTTAAAAACCTTGTATTTTGTCATGTATAAATAAAAAAGGTTAAATATAGGCAGAATGGTGAATGTTACAAAGCGTCTTAGGTCTCTTAAACCAGCCAATGACAGGTCATAAGCCCCGTAGATGCCTAGACTTCTATATTCCCTTCTCTAAAGTATTCTCCATCTCCGTTATAATATGTCAATTTACGATATTGTTTTACTTTAGGCGCTCATTTTTTAATTTGAAAAAGGACTCAACTTATTTTAACACTTTATACATTTATTATTACTAAATAAATACCTACCTTATTCTATCACTACTCACAATATTTTAAATAATCCCAATTCTAATTCTTTGGTCTAGTTACGAGAGAAACCCTTTCAATACTCATTCTCCGCTCTAATTTTGTTGCCTCCTCTTTCACAGTAATAGCATATAAAATGAATGTCAGAGACGCTCCTTCTTTATTTACATTCAAATCACATATAAAATGTCGATTCCTGAATTTTTAAGTTTTTCCATTTTCCTCCCTCTTTCCTTCTCTCTTTACTTCCTTCTCTCTTCATAGTATAGTTAAGACATTGAGTCATTTTTTTTCTTTTTAAAAATGTCAACATTTATCAATATTTGGTTAGAAAGTTAAATTATTAATAAACCAACAATATGTATATATACCACTTATTATCTAAAGTTAAATTGTTTGGGCAGGTAGGAAAAAATTGCCTTAAGGCAATATATCCACCCTTATGCATATGTTTGTATGCTATATATATATATATGTTAAGTGTTGAATAAAAACAAATACTTCACTCTCCTTTACACAATTTGCCTGTTTTTTTTAACAGAAGTTTTTTTTCTCGAATCCACTCTTAAGAGTCACGAATCGAAGGTCGTTGAATTTTTTTTAATGCTCAAGAGTTATTTCAAAAACTAAAGTGAGTGAAAAAATAACTTTAGTTTCAGATATTTCAGTTAAGATTTTCTACCTGGGAAAAACAATATTTCGATTCACTTTGTTGGTAATAAAGCATCAATAATTTGTCAGTGAGACAAAACATTTTTGTATGTACTAGGTTTTCAAAACAAAATTTTGAATCCGATAAAATTATTAATGAGTTTTAACTTCATAAAAAGCGAGGGAATTTTTTCCACGGGCTTGCAGTACAATACGACATTTAATGATTTACCGAGATTTGTCGATTACTACGTCCTACAGTCAACTAATGTTGAGCAGACAATATAAAGAGAAAATAATTTATATTCTCTCAGATGTCAGGCTGCTTTAAAAGCACTAATCTCTGTCAAATTCAATTCTAAATTAACCTTGGAGTGCCAACGGACGCTTAATTGTGTCGGTAAGTGTAACCGTTTGACATTGATTTGGGTACCTGGACACTCAAACATCGACGGTAACCCAGCAGCTGATGAATTGGCAAGGCTGGGAGCTGAAACAGCCCCAATACACCCTGAACCCTACCGTGGTTACCCTAATGTGCTCTTTGTAATGAGCTTCAGTCATGAGCCAGAAAGCAGAGTGTAATGCTCCGGCAAAAAGTAACTGGTCAGGACCATGCGAAAGAATGGATAAAAGGGTACTCGCAACGTTCTGTTTTTGACCTTATAAAGCTCAGCCAAAATCGGTTGCAGTTGGTATACCAGTTCAATGCCCTATGCACCGTTTTGTATGAAAATAGAATAGTTAATTGATTAATCAATTTACTAGCGGTGAAATTTATTGATAAAAGAGTACTCGCAAAGGTTTTTCTTCAACCTAATAAATCTCAGCCGAAACCAAGTGAGTGTTATCACTAGAGCCCGCTCATGGCACTGCAGATTGAACAAACACCTTGCTAGAATGAACCGTTCCAAAACTTCTAGATGTAGGTTCTGCAGTGCAGATGAGGAAACACATATCCATATTCCATGTGAATGTGATGCTTTACATCGTAAAATAACATCAAACCCCGTAACATTAATCATTTTGCCCATGTTTGAACATTCATATATTTTCGATTCTTCCATCTGTCAATTTTTGACTCTCGACACAGCAAAACCTAGTAAATTAGGTCAGTACAAATTAAAAAAAAACTGTAAAATACCAGTATTAAATATTTAAAAAAACTGAACAAAAAACAAGTGACATCTTTATCGATGAATATCAGTAAAAATCTTTTCGTTTTATATTTATCGAGGATCTTAGCCACGATTACAATGGGAAGATAAGGGCATTATACCTTCACTATGACATCATAGTTGAAGAAAAATTCTCTCAAGCAATTACGAAGATACATTACTGACCACCCGCCTTCAAGATTTGACGTAAGTCATCGGTATGTACCGACAGGTCTAGTACCTCGCGGAACACATATTTACTCATTAAGAGTGACGAATTTTTTCCGCCGAGCAGTTTTTGCTTAATATATAATTCGTTTTTATTGTGGCAACATTTTTACAGCAAAATTTAGCCACGTGATCTCTGCATCTAGCCGTTTGTTTTTGAATCTAATAGTTATGTCAAAATTCAGTTCAACTTCAAAATTTACTTATTTTTCTCTGATATTTTAAATAGGCTGTTAAGAAAAAAACTGGACACTTCAGAACGATATGTTTAAAAATAAATTGTAATTGAAATTGTAACGCAAAAACTGCTAGGTGGAACAAAATTTTTCACACTTTCAATAAGAAGATATGGGTACCGTGAGATGCGAGATGCGTCGTTGTACCGAGGAATGTTAAAATTTAAGGGGCACACGTTCCACTTATTACATATCGATTTACCTCTCCAAATCTTGAAGGTGTGGGTTCGGTAGTGTATTTTCGTAATCGCTCCGGAGAATTTATCTTCAACTATACCGTCATGGTGAAGGTATGACGTCCTTAACTTCTGATTGTAATCGCGGCCCTGGACCACAGTAAATCGTTTAAGCCCAAAAATTGTCCAGTAAAATATTTTATTAAAATTCGAATTCAAATACTTTTTTCATTTAAATACTATTGTAAAAGTGCTTTGAACTTGTAAACGCGAAATTCCATTGATGGATTTTTTCTCAAATTTACAAAATTCCTTAATTCAATAATAGAAGATTGTTTTCATCAAAAATGCTTTAAATGAAACTTATTGGTAAGAAGACCACTGTTGAATTAATATCAAGGAAATAATTCAATGTTCCAAACGATATTTAAAAAAAAAATCATTCATTTAAAGCAGACACAAATTTTAACGTACTGTTTTAAATTTGATTAAGATTACTTTCGAATTGATTTTTTTTTATTCTCTTTACTTGCCTTTTTTCCGTTTATCAACCGCTCAACCGTCAACCGCTCTAGTATAATTTTTTTGGTCTACAAACAATAAAAAATAATATTTAAACCCAGAATCATTTTAATAAAAAAACACTATTTTTTTCAGTAATTACATGTAAATACAAATAAAATACATAAATACATAAAATTAACAATATTCATTATTTAAATTAAATGATTGTAAAACTACATTTCACTACTATAAAAATTATGAATAAAATACTAATCATTTATACATCTTAAAAAAACAAGCAATGTTATCAATATTATGTATCTTTTTTGGGTGATACCGTGTATGTTGGATTTGATCCGACGTTTCAGCTACCATTGCAGGAGCCATCTTCAGGGAAAACTGTGTATAGATACATAATATTTATAACAGTGACCGTGAAAACCTTCGCACCTATTCAAGCAATGTTAATTTGTTTAAAAATTTGTATTAAAAATAATGCTTCACAAAAATTGCACTTTTCCCTCTTTCCATTGTTTCAAGAAGCTAAACTTTTAGACCTAAGAAAAATATATTGTTTTCAATGTTTAAAATATATATTTAAAAATCCAAAATTAATTTACAAGCAATTTAAAAAAATTAAATAGATCAAGTCAAGGAAGGAATCGTGTGTTAGAAATACTACATTGTAAAACGAGACTCACACAGAGACATGCATATTTTATTGGCCAAAAAATTTTCAATTCTTTTTTTACTGATAATATTTCATTAATTCCAAACTTTCAAATTTTTTCTTCTTTTAAAAAACATGCACTATGCTGGATTCAAACTAAAGATATGCACCCTTATTTTCTAAGATATATTTTGTTGCCCTTTAATCATAAGGAATATTTTTGTGTTTTTTTTGTATTTTTCATTTCCTTTTTTAATTCCTAATTGCTATAAAAAAAATATAAAATCTTTTACAGAATGTTTTATTTTTTCTTTCTCATGTTGCGCAAAAATATTAAAACTGTCTATTATTTATAGGAGCAAAATTCGTTTACATTTTCTGGTATACCCACGAACAGACCATGCCTTCGTGGCATTTTTTTGTTTACTATTTTTACTATTAATATGTCTTTCATTGCTTTGTAATTATGCTTTATTTTTTTAAAACTCTGTTTTTCCTCTTAAGTTTATTGTAAAAAAAACAAAAAAAGTCAAATAGAAATTTTAAAAATTAAATAAATTATCAAAAGTTATTAATTACAATTATCTATTTATTAATATATAAAAAAATAATTAATAAATATAAATATAAAAATGCTTCTTGTACACACTTCTTAAACATTAACATAACAATCCAGGGTCAAAAATTTCAATCGCTGTTAACATATTACAACAGAGATGAAGAACATTTTAGATAATGTAATATATAAGTCTAGGCATCTACAGGGCTTATGACCTGTCATTGGCTGGTTAAAGTAGCCACTTTGCACACTGTGTAACCATTCTGCCCGTATCTATATTCCTTCAATTCTTATATCTGTTGACGTTTGTGAAGTTTATTATACTGTTAAGGAGTGGATGAGGTATGAAGAATACCTCGTCCTAGGAGGAGGAAAATTCGTAAGTGGACTGTATTGTTAAGAAGAAAGGTTGCGCAACTCCAATAACCAGCTAATGATGAGGCGTGATGAGTGCTGGAACCTGGCTGGTGAAGCTGGCGGTCGTGAGACGCTGGCACAGCTTGTATGGAGCTGGCGATCTAATAGAATGCTGGCACAGCTCGCTTAATGATAAATTTTGAAGAAAGAAAAGCACTACACTCGGTTGATGTTAGATTGTGTAATAATAATATAATGTTTTTTCCGATACTCGCACGTAGAATTATTGTTACGTGGAATGCGCTAGGAAATGGAAAGGACTTGTATGTAGGACAGATTAGGTTGAGAATTGCTCCGAACATTTACAGTTCACTTAAATACCTAAACAACATTGAAATGCCAAAATTTAATATGCCTCAGAAGAATTCTCCAATATTTTGGTCACCTCGCAAGGAGAGAAGATTTCCCGGAGAAACTTGCTCTGGTCAGTAGCGTAGAGGAAAGGGGAGGATAAAGAAGGTCTCCCATGCGCTGGTTCCCATGCGCAGGACTCGACGGAATATAGATGTTCAAATACTGGTGAATGTTACACAGCGTGTAAAGTGGCCACTTAAACCAGCCAACAACAGGTCATGAGCCTTGTAGATGCCTAATGTTTTTGATGTCTGTTGTAATATGTCAAGTATAATGAAAAGTTTTCTTGCAGATTCTCAAACTTGTAGAGTTGGTACCTTCAATAATTTAAATAGAGTTAATGTTGGAAACGTGGAAAGTTTTTAAATAATGATTAATTAGAGAATTAGAACTGAATTTATTTTATTTTAATACAATTCTCACAAACCAATAATTCCATACTGTTTTGATGACTGCACAACGGAGTAAAACATAGTTTTCAATAGTTCAACTTTAAGGATTTTTCTTATAAATACAAATGTAAACTAAAATAATGTATTTATTTGTGTTTTAACATTTAACTGTATACCATTATCTCATTGTCGTTTTTAATATTTGCCATATTGATTTATTTTCTGTTCGTTCAGTCACTTTTATAATATATTTTTGTAATTTATTGTAATTCGCACCAGGTCAGATAAAGGTCGTAAATATTCCAAATATACAAACACATATTTTAGTGCTGTCCCCTTTTTATATTATCAACCATGCCGGAAGATGAATTTTTAAATAGTTTCCTTTTTTTGGCATTTCAGATAACGCTCTAAAAATTGAAAATTCGCGCACGCTGAAAATTGATTTTCCTTTTTAGAAATTCCCCTAAAGTTTGGTGGAAATTTCTTATCTTTGAAGTATTCTCTTTTAGTCCCCTAACCTTAATCCCTTATGTAAGGGAAACTGTCATGTACTACATATTAACTTGTGCAAACAAATATTCAAGATTATAATATCATTGATAATATTATCTTTCAAGATAGCCAAAGCATTATTTTAAATATGAGAATAAAGATGCTCTGTTCAATAATTATAGATCAACATTGATAATATGCAAAAGTGCTCAGAGTAATAATGCGCTAAGCTATAGAGGAGCCCAAACGTAGGAAAACCATTCTATTATTATTGGATATTAAGTTAGCTACAGTTCGCAGCAAAACAATGGGCCGTACTCAGCTCGAAAATTGCTCAATGGCTATTAATTTGCATTTTTAATACTTTTTAATATGTACCTGTGTATTTATTATTGTAGAGTTATTCCAATTTATTTTTCTATAATTCGCCTATATTTATTTTATAAAACTGAAAATACATGTGCGTGTTTATTTTTTTATTTATCATTTTATTCACAATATAAGGATTTCCTTTCCCACCTTTTAAATAATAAAAGCTTAATCCGAATTTCGGTCCAAAAACTCCCAAAAATGAACTGTTTAGCAAACTAGTTGTAAATATTTATGTTTCGGTTCCCTGTTAAAATACTTATTTGATCTTATCTCCAAAATATCTTAAAAATAGTATAAAAACTGTAAACGTTGTAAACAATTCACCAGTCTTGAAAATGCCTACTTAGGCAAAAGCGCTCGTTGGTCAAAATAATAAAAAGTAAAACTAAACCAAGAAGTTTCATTGATAACTTAATTTATAATTTTATCATAATCATTAACTATGGAGTTTTATCAAGAAATATCAATAAAAAACATTAATATCAGAAACAAAGTAGTAAGAGACCAGTCGCAACAAACTTCGATGACAACCGTCATCAAGCAAAGACGATACTGTTGGCTGGGCCATATACTGCGGGTGCCTCTCTTTAGCCACGCTTGTCTGCTTTATAAGGCATCAGGTTCTCGACGACCTGGATGACCACTGCTGACTGTTTGTCGGCAGTTCATGTCAGGACTACGGTATGCAAACCTGGAGGACAAGATGCCTAGAGGATTTTCGTGGACACCATATACTACAGCTAGGGAGTGGACCTGGAATGATATCTAAATAACTCCCTAGGGGGTAATATCTTGTCCATGCCAACAAAAATTCGGCCAAAATCATATTATTATAAATAATCTCTGTGGGTAGTTTTATGTGTAAGTTCCATTGAAGGACGCAAAACGTATGGGAAGTACTAAATTTTTCTCTTATTTTTCTATCTTGCAGGAAATGTCAAGAAAAAACAAAAATTAGTCTTTGGTGAAATTATTATGAACAGAAGAAAACAATTTTCACTATTTTTGTGTGCTTAAATTACATATCTTAAAATAAAAACTGTTTTTTTATTCTAATATTATTATTTTTGTTGTATCTGTTTACGAGTTATATTAAATACAAACAGTATCTAATTACAATTACCCAAAATGTTCTTACAAAATAAAAAAATAATCATTAATCTGATCCGAATTCAATCTTTCTTTTTTCACTATGCGTAAACATGTTTTCAAAACAGTCTTGAAAGCTAGCTTTTTTTGTATAAATTTATAATTAGTGTTACATTTTCCAAAATATCATTCAATATCACCGAAACAGTTAACTGATACATGTGTCATTAATTTTTAGTTTGGAATGCATTAAGAGTGATAACACGCCACTGGCTAGAGTCACCCATACGGAAAAAAACAAATCTATGATTATAAACTCCAAAGTTAGCTACATATTATACCAATACAACAGGCCGTACGTACCAGGGGTGAACCTTGTATAGAAGCGATTATGCGCAGCTTACCATTATATTTGACCAAAAATAATAATGTTTAACCGTAGCTTTATTTACAGAAAAACCAACAAATAATTACTTTTTAATTTTTTTTTTCAAAACGTAAGTAAAACTATTAATAAAGCGCGCCAAGCGTCAGAAATGAGACAAGGAACTAGCAAACTACTCCAGCTTATTTTTTCATACAGATAAGTGTATTACCTATATTTGGAACATCTTAAACCCAGTAGCGAGATTTTTCTCCTAGAGTAAACTTGCAGATTACACAAATTCTTTGAAGATTCTGGATTGGAAAACAGCATTTCAAACATTTTTTCCAACGGTTTATTTTTCTTTGCGATGAGACTTTTGACATATGACTCGCAACACATGTGGCGCTTGACGTGGCCGTTTTTGACATTATTCATCTCTAGAACAAATCGGTCAGTTGAAATTTTAATTGTTACAAGAATACCTTATACTTACTCAATTCATTATGCTATTTTAATAAACTTTTATAAAAGTTATGTGTTTAATTTATAGATAATATAGACACACAATATAATATCACGAAGTTACGTCGTTTGAGTTGATTGCATAGATGAGACCATATTTTGAGTTTGTCTGAATTTTTGTAGACAAGGACTGGATTCAACTCCCTGGGGAGCTGTTTATATTAACATATTACAACAGAGATGAAGAACAGAACTGCCGTTCAGATGTTCAAATATGGGCAAAATGGTGAATGTTACACAGTGTGTAAAGTGGCCACCTAAACCAGCCATTGGCAGGTCATAAGCTCTGTTGGCCTGGACTTCTATATTACCTTATCTTAAAGTTCTTCATCTCTGTTGTAATATGTTAGCATAGATGAGAGTTGTTGTAACACACAGAACCACAGAAAAAAAAAATAGTTCATATCACATACATTATAATATTATGTACCTACCTACTATGTAGGTACAAATGGACGATTCATTTTTATAGCTTACCTGTAAATAAAATCACCGTTTGCTACTGGTAGGTACTAACTTCGAGAATTACGAGCGAAAACCAAAACCGTCCCTTACAAATTTGTTTGTACTAAAAACTAAACCAAAAATTTGGAAGGCCTTTGGACTATGCAATAGATTTAAATGGATTCTCTAGTGAAATATTACTCTGAGAGATTACACGACTCGACTGTAAATTATTTGCAAATATTTCAATCCATGTATGAGGTAAATCGCGATGATATATTTTTGTTTTAAATTCAGTTGCATCACTAATTGTATAATAACAATAGCATATAATCGGGTTGTAGTCCCGTGGCTAGTGTTGTGGACTCGCGGATCAGAGGTCCGAGGTTCGAATCCATCTCTACCTCAACTTAATTCCCATTTTCTAATGGTGAGTTATTCGTTGAAAATAGTCCTGAAAATAAAAATATTCTAGAAATCATTGCATTTTTTTTTTTTAAAAGAAAGTATTATTACGGTGGGAAGTTAACAAAATTACCTTCGACTGTATAAAGAAAAACCGTTTTTTGTGTACGAAAATAAATTTATTTGAATGGAATTTTAAATAATCTTTGTCGGTAACCTATAATTGAACGTCGTTATGCTGAAAACAGCCAGCCATAAAAAAATGAAACTGAGATAATAGCACCTTTGGGAAAAGAGTGAATAAACAAATCTCCACAACAGTTGGAATGTTTTTGACTTTAACAAATGATAAACACAGAATACATTAGTTTTTTTTTTCATTACAAACGAGAATTAAATTATGTATTTGACCAGTTTGAATGATTTTTAAATTCGTTCAGATTTTCTAGTGCTGTGGGTGTTTTCTGAAAATTAAGAAATACCGTTTTTGTGATTGATACCATTTTCAGAAGGTCATTTAAACCACCTTTTTTATGAAAGCGGTCTGGCTGTTTTTAGCAGAACTTAGAATTGACCTTACTACATCCGGTAACATCAATTTCTAATTATTTTTTTAATTGTGAACTGGCTGCTTTCTGCATAACTACGTTCAATTGAACTTATTTCTACGAAGTGGAAACTCGTCTCGTACAATTTTGAAAATCTTAATTATAACTTTACAAATTTTTTCATCAAAATACCTTTCGATACCAATAATACAATATAATAGAAAATTATGCACCAATAAAAAACCTTCTCAAGAAAACTTCCTAAGTAGAATTTTTCTTAATCATAAAAAAATATGGGATTACTTACGGGTCGGATATTAGAAACAGCATTTTGCGTCATTTCAACAAAAAATCAATAGTACTGATGATCGGATTTCTAATTTGTACGGATAATAAGCTTAATATTAGTAATGTTACAGTGGTTGAAATTTTTGAAAATTCAATTAAAATGATTAATATTTTAATCAGACGCCCGTCTGTTAATTCTGTTTCAAGCGAATATTGTAAAATTTCTTTCAGTATCTTTTTATCTGCCGATTCCGGTTGTTTGCTTTCTTCGTATTTTGTAGCCGTTGAGAATAGACGTTAATGTTAAAAACACAAATCGAAATTCTCATGTTATTAAAATGTTCTTATGATATGTGTTGATCCTTTTTACTCATGTACCCATGCAGGTGTCCCAGATGCGAGTGAGTCTATACATAAACTGATTTAGTATGTGTTCAAAACAATAAGGAAGTTCAGTGGTTTTTTTCAAATTTTTTATTTGTTAATAGACTGTTAAACTAAGTCAAATTTTTAATTTTTACATATTGTATTATCGGCGCTACGATTTTTTAAAGTTTTGTATTTCTGAAATAACTCGTGTGACGTCAGAGGTTCATTTCCGCTTATTCTCATTCAGTTCTTCCTATTGGTCCAGAAGCGACAAGCAAACCGGAAATCTTCCATAGCTCTCAGATCATAGGTTGATTCACATGAACCAGTGACGTCATTTAAAGTAGTGCGTTTTAATCAAAATATTTTTTATTATTTTTTCTGTACATTTTCAAGAAACTTTGCGGTACAATTTAATGCTCTAATTTTTACCCCGCGTAAGAAAACATTTTTTGTATCCAATTTCCCGTAGGGCTGAAGTTCCTCATTCCCCAGCGAGAGTATATTCTGATCTTATATATGTAAAAGAAAAGTCGAATATTTGAATGTATTTTTGTTTTGTCAAATAAGCGTGCAAATCATACAAATATTATCTTCCTATCTGAGATATAAATGTAAGAACTACGTAAAAACTAATAAATATGCATTTCATCATCTCAGATATTTTTTTTTTTTAAATGCTCTTGATGCATTTAAACCACTTCAAAGTTAAAATCAAATTTAGGGACTTATTTGGAATGCTTTCGACGCTTGTCTCCATATTCAAATAACTAACAAAAAGTTCATTTATTTCTCAGTTGGAAGACAATTTTTGAGCTAGAGACGCATGTCGGTTAGAATTGTAAAAAAAATTGAAAAATATTTCGCGGAATGTGAGATTGAGTAAGGACACGAAATATCTAGCGTCGGCAGCTGGCTAGTTTGTATCTTGGGCTTTAAGGAGAATAATTTTAAAAGGATAAATTTACTTTATTATTTTGAGGATTTCTTCATCTTTTCTAACTGTAGACCAAACATTGAGAAGGACATACGACACACAATATTAAAGAAAAATTAAAATTGAAATTATTTTAATGTTTTAGTTACTAAAATTTTGCGAAATGAGTAAGGAAGTTAAGTATTACATTGATGTTAGTCCCCAGAATGTCGATATTTTTAAGACCCCTTCAAAGCTCCATCAACAACAGAGGTTGCTTGTCTCTTTCCAAGATTATAAACTTTTGTCAACACATCAAACTACAATATTGATTAACACTTAGCAATATGACAAGCTTTTAGGAGAATTTCGTGCTTACAACAAAAGAAAACCAGATATAGGTGCTGAAAATATTCAGGAGAGGGAGAGTTTGATGATGCTGTTAAAACTTCAAAAAATATTGCTGATTAAAAATCAATTAAGACTATTTAGAAATAATCAACAAACGAACATTTTTATGTTTAATCTTTTTAAACGAGGATTTAACCATTTAGATTCTAGGGGAATTATTGAAATGATAAAATATTGTAACAGATGAGCAATAAGCATTGACATACGATAAATATAGCAGTTTTTTTTTTTTTTTTTTTTTTTTATAAACATAAGTAAGTAAAAACAGAGTATTAAAAAAATAAAGCATAATTACATAGCAATGAAATACATATTAATAGTAAAAAAATCCCACAAAGGCTGGCCTGTTCGTGGGTATACAAGAAATTGTTAATGAATTTTTGCTCCTATAATAAATAATGAACAGTTATAATATTTTTGTGTTACATAATAAAGAAAAAATAAAATATTCTGTAAACGATAATATGGTATTTTTTTATAGTAGGTAATTAAAAAGGAAATATAAAATATTTAAAAAAAACACAAAAATATTCCTTTTTATTAAAGGGCAACAAAATAAATGACAGAAAAAAAGAGTTCATATCTTTAGTTTGAATCTAGGAAAGTGCATTTTTTTAAAAGAAGGAAATTTTTTAAAGTTTGAAATCAATGAAATACGAGTATTATCAGAATTTTTTTTTTTGTTTGTTAATTTTAAGTTACCACAACACTAGCGACATCTGCACTGCCTCATAAGCAACAAGGCTGGTATTTCCAAAAGTCATAATTTAAGATGTGACACTTTTAAGAATTTATAAATTGTATATATTTAAAAAAACTTTAACAATTATAAGTAAAAACACAATGTGCCAATTGTTTCCGAGTATTAAACCTATTTGTGTCATATCCACACTGGTTTTTCTTTTTACTCTCTAGATAATGTGTGATCGTTTAAAAAACATTATACCGTTTTTCGTATTGTTACATTTGTTTTCCTGCTTTTTGCTTTATATAAAACGGGCTGAACCCGGAATTGCTTTGCTATTGCTAGAGTACATACTCGAACATAGATTAAATTAAAACAATCGAAAATTTGATATCAATTATTGTTTTTCGTTCAAATTAGATATGTACGTATACATATTTATTTTTGTGTTTCGGTTTACATAAATTGTGAGAAAGAATTTTTTTTTATAAATAGCCATTCGAAAATTGCTAGTAACTTGTATATTTAATTGAACGTCTTTGTCTAGAAGGGAACGTAATACATTTGAGTTGAGTGATCACTTAATCTAGCCGACGATCGGTCATAAGCCCTATAAAGGCGTACAAGTTTACTATAGTGGTGTAAATGTGTGTGATCTGATTAATAAACTCACTCAGGATTGAAAACGCAAACTCAAATTACGTATAACGTATTTATTCCATTCGCACACGTACACACAAGAGCACCAAAACTTACTCAAAAGGAATTTACAACATAAACACTGGCAAAAAGCCATGTGGCCGAAAGAATCGCTTTGTAAGTGCCCTGAGCTGTTTAGTACTCGGCCAAATTTCGTAGTAACATTTTAACGTTAGTTTTGTACAAATATTTTCTACTGCAGAACGCTTCAGAGTTGACGACTTGAAGGTGTTCGCTTGATCGCGTTCGAACCCTCCGAACTTTAATAGTTCATATTGACATGATTTTTTTCTTTACAGTCTCAATCCTGGAAATTGGTTAACAACACATTTGCTCTAAATACTCCTGTCGGGGGCGACCTTTGTGATTTTTTCCCTCAGCCATTCCCTCTATTATGGCATACAGGAAACTCTCATGGCGCATAATGTGGCCGATCCATTCGGCTCACCTCTCTCTTCGATATGGTTTTAATTAGGTACTCCTCTCCTTTTTTATTCAACTGAGAGCCTCGCCATAAGTAATGTGGTCCCTCCAGAAAACTCCTCATATTTTTCTGTAGCACCACATCTTAAAGGTCGCTAGTCTTTTTTATCTCTTTCGGTAAGGCACAATGTCTCACAACCGTACATCAATATGCTTCATACATATGTCTAGGCAAGTTATTTGCAGAGTTTAAACGGTGATTTTATTTACAGGTAAGCTACAAGAAATACCATTTACTTGTACCTACATAATATTATTTAAGTTATATTTACTTTAAATTGCTATTTTTTCTGTGACTATTTGTGATAAAACAACTTTTATCTATGACATCAACTCAAACCACGTAATTTCGTGATATATTAAATTATGTAGCTATATTATCAATTAATTTAAGACATAACTTATATTAAAGTTTATAATTCAGTCAGTATTAGATATTTTCCTAACGATTAAAACGTCAACTGGCCAATTTGTTCTAGAAATGAATAATGCCAAAAACGGCCACGGCAAGCGTCACATGTGTTGCGAGTTATATATCAAAAGTATCATCGCAAAGAATAATAGCCCTTAAGAAATAATGTTTGAAATACTGTTTTCCAAATCGAGAATCTTTAAAAGATTTATGTAATCTGCAAATTAACTCTAGGAAAAAAATCCCACTGCTAGGTTTAATATGTTTAAAATATAGTACACTTATTTGTATGAAGAAATAAGCTGGAGTAATCTGCTAGTTCCTTGGCTCACGTTGGCGCTGGGCGCGCTTTTGAGCAAATGCTGCAAAAAAATTGAGCTTTGGAGAAACATACAAATGGCGAAAATGATTTATAAGAAAAAGTAATTGTTTGTTTGTTTTTCTGTAAATAAAGTCACCGCAAAACATTTTTATGGATAGTCTAATATAAAGGTAAGCTGCGCATAATCGCTTCTATACACGATTCGCCACTGACGTATACTGTGCATTTATTTGAAATAACATGCGTTTTTCTTTTTTTTATTTTTCCATACATATATTATTTACATAGAAATATAATTACAAAAATACATTTTAGAAAAATACATCTTAAAATTACGCTACAACATAAATTGGAAAAAATGCCCCCAAAGACTTCAGCGTCTGAGCGTGGGCTATTTCTTATAAAAAAGTTGATAGCGTATAAATATGGATTAAACAAGTTGATAGCATGACTATGAAAAGAAAAGAAAAATAAAAGAAAAACCAAATTAACATGTACTTATATTACGAAAACATGATTTATTTGCAGTAGGCATAATTTTTTTAAATATTTTTTTAAAGAATATGTCTATCTTTTCCTTCCATGCTAATCTAAGACCTCAAAAACTTACTTTAAACTGTACCAGTGGTTTAATGTTTTGTTGTTCCTTAGTTAAAAGATTAAGGGTTTTGGACCAACATGTAAGGAGTTCCTCTGTGCGAACTTAGTTCTGCATCCTGGAACTGACCGTACACTATCGGATCTATTATACATTAGTAATGAGGAAGTAGAGTGGTTTTTTTAATACTTTTATTTGTTAACAGACTAATCCATTTTTTTATGTATCGTATTATCAAAGATATGATTATTTCAAGTTTCGTATTTTTAAAATTACTACGCTTATGACATATTAAATTCTCTTCCCTATCTTCTCAATGAGTTCTGCTGATTTGGCAGTTGACTTACCGTAAACCGGAAATCTATTACAACTCTCTTATCATTTGTTGATTTGGAAGAGCTGGTGATGTCTTGCAAAGAAGTTCGTTTAAACTTAAATTAGTTTTTTTTTTTTTTCATACATTTTCAAGAAACTTCGCTGTACATACTCATGCTTTAATTTTTGCCGTGCGTAAGACTACATTTTTATATCAAATTTCTCTTATTGCTGAACATCCTCATTACCATAACCTCTTTGAGAAAGGAATGTCAACGTCTAAGCATTAACACAGTTTATTTTGTTTGGCAATTATTATAAATATGATGGTTTATATTATTTTTCGTATGTTAATCATTTGAATATTTTGAAAGAAAGTAAAAGTACAATGTTTGATGTCCAAAATGTCCAAATGCTTGTAGACTGGCTGGATTTTCTCCCTAGGGAGTTGTTCATATTTAAATTTATTTCAACAGAGAGGGAAAACGTTACTTCACAAAAGTCAACAGATGGAAGAGTTGAGGAAATGTGGATGTTCAAACATGGGCAGAATGATAAATGTTACACAGTGTGTAAAGTGGCCACTTAAACCAGCCAATGACAGATCATAAGCCCTGTAAATGCCTAGACTTCCATATTCCCTTCTCAAAAACGTTTTTCCTCTCTGTTGAAATAAATTTAAAAAGAAAGTAAAAGTCTTTGAATGAATTCAGATTTGCATTCAAGCTTCGTTGAATGTTTAAGAAATAAAAGTTTCAATGAATTCAAATTGTATTATATAGATACGAATTCCACGAATGAAGCAAAAACCCCCTTTTCGTGGAAAAATTTTATTTGAAAGGTTCGTATCGAAAGCCAAAGCCAAATATTGTTCTTTATTTTCGTCCAAGGAGCTTTTGCACAAGGTGTTAGATGCGCGTGTCATATAAAAAAATCGTGGAACCAAAAAATAAAAAAGTCATTAATATATTAATTTCATAAATTATTTTACAATTTAAAAAAATATTATGAGAAGGTAAGTATTATGGGGATTTATTTTTGAGGGTTGGAGCTCCTACATCAGCTAGAGATTGACAGAAGACACGAAGTTGCTGTTTAGTGCATATTTATTACATGGCAAATAAATAGCGAATCGTGTCGCGCGAGTGTTAGAGCGATGAGGTGTTGAAGTAACCGCGTACATGCTGGAACTGAGTGACTGCGTTGAACTGGACTGAACTGAACTGACTAAATGGCGTTGCCACATCCTGTGGTATCTTTATAGGCCACGTTTCTTTGTAGTTAATTTCCATGGTAGGGATGATGTGAATCTACTGCCGGACGACGATCTCGTCTTTATGTGCAATACTGTTAAAGTTGCATAATACGATGTATTGGATTCTATAGAAAATGATGACATTGCTTCTTGGAGTCATCGCACTATTTCAGGTGAAATGATTTAGCACGTGAGTGTCTTTGATTATGGCCAAATAACCCCACAATATAAAACGTAGTACATACTTACCGTCCAAGGTTTTAGTTTTTGTTTTTATTTATTTAAGAACATAAAAGCTATTTTTAAATTAAATGCATCCAAAATATGAGAAACATCATCATATTGTTGTCCACACCCGATGGTGCATAGGGTACTGCATAAGTACACTAAATGCTGCGTATATCGATCATATGTTACACGAAGGTAAGGTGATCAGCCTTACGCATAAGAGGTCAGTTCAGAAACACAAAATATGGCGCGTTTTCTTCAATATTTCATGTCAACTTTCCCAGAAATCGAACCCAGGCCTCAAGCATGGTTTGCAAGCGCGGCAACCACTACTCTACGAGGCACACCTATCTCCACTCGATTTTTTTATTCAGGATTTTCACCCGGGGGTAGGGGTCGAGTCGAAAGCACTCGTCCAGGATTCTAGTTCTATTTCACACGGAAAACTGAATGTTTTATTCGCCGGACGGAGGAAATAATTGAAACTTATTACCCCGAGGAATCTTCCTTAGGTTTTATTATAATAATGACATGCTCTACAGATAAAAATCATTCTTCCTAGAATGTGTCCTAGATTTCAGCAAATTAAGAGTAATTTGGAATCTTGTTCTGTTGGGTACAAGATATTCAAAAGAACTTGCTAAAAGGTACTGACCCCCTCTGTTAGCTGACAACAAGCTGGACTGGCTGGACACGTGATATTAGGGAGAAATTAATTAGGTTATTAATAAGTCATCGATTCTCAATAAGCTTTACAACAGATATGTGAAAAGTCGATTGGAGTATGCTTCTATTATATGGAATCTCCAATATAAGGTTTATATAAATAACTTAGAAAGGATACGGAAAAAAATTATAAATTTTATAAATTACAAATTTTCTCATACTCTAAATGCAATCCAAACTTTGGAGTACAAAAGAGTGATTGCAAATAAATTATTTCTATTTAAACTTAAAAACAATGTCAAAAATTGCTCTATACTTACAAGTTCTTTAGAATTTCTTGTGCCCGACAGGACAAGACTTCAAACTTTATTTAATTGACCGATACCCAGGACAAATGCAAGAAATAATGATTTTTTCTATGGAGCATGTCATAATTACAATACCGTTCTCTCCGGTCACGCAGACATTTTTCATCTTTCTGTACTAAATATAAAAGATTACTTATTGGCGTTGATAATACGCCTGTATAATTATATGAGTAAGTCATTAAAATTGTATGTTCATGTTTATGTTTTGTATCTTCTTCAATTACATACGTCCTTTTAAAAAAATATATTTATAAATGTACTTATTTATCAAATATATATTTTTTTCTATTTATTATTATTATTTTTTTTAATTTTTTTTATTGTATTTACAGTTTCTGAATTACTTTTTTTTTTTTACTTTTAAATTATTTTTATTCAATTACTGGTATATTTTAATGTGCACACTTGATAAATAACTTACATGGCCGTGGAAAATGATTATTGACGGTTTTTACAATTTAAGGTACAATGTACCCTTATTTTCTGCATAAATTAAATATAAAACTGTTGTTTTTTTTTTCAAATAAATAAATAAGACTTTTCGTTTATCAATAAGAATTTCCCCGACAGAATGATACATTTTATCGGGGTTAAAGGTAGCTTGATCTTCCAAATATCGCTATGAAAGAAATACGATGACCCGATAGTCTATTGTAGCGTGGCATCGTTATTCTGTTCACAAATCCAAAACCCTACTACTTTTTAACTACATGGAAACCGTTTATTTTCAAAAGACGATGATGTTGTACGTA
This sequence comes from Micrasema longulum, assembly GCF_059751315.1. Classification (NCBI taxonomy): domain Eukaryota; kingdom Metazoa; phylum Arthropoda; class Insecta; order Trichoptera; family Brachycentridae; genus Micrasema; species Micrasema longulum. The sequence goes on from NW_028277736.1 coordinate 377,850, forward strand.
TACTTAATTTGAAGACTGGGAAAAACAGCTTTTCCGGTGACTATAGTCCTATACGGAACAAGCGCAATTAGCCATATTGCTTACACTTCCAGGTTGTGGGAGGGGGCTCCAGTAAGTAGCTGCCTTTTTAGTCTTTTAAGCCTTAGACTTTCCAGCCAGAGGTCGTCTTGTGTCACTTTTCCCTCCTTTACGGCTCCTCTTCACACATCTCTATCCCTGTCAAGATCTTCCCAATGATCAGCGTCAATGTAAAAAGTCTTCTTGTCACGTTTACAGACATCTTTAAATCGCAATCGTTGACCGCTGGGATATTTTAGCATCACAAAGCTCTCCATACATAATATCTTCCGGTATTCGGGACTCACTTGACCGAGCCATCGCAGGCGTCTTTCTTTTAAGATCGCCATTGCCGAAGACATCTGAGTACCTTACTTCAAAACTAAATCGAAAAACGAACCAAACTAACCATAGATAAAGCAAGTCAATTATTCAAATTAAAAGAATTAATTTCAAATCTCACCTTCCAGTCTCATCTGGGTAAAATTTATGATATTCAGGTGAGACTGTTGAGAAGGATTGTACCGGATAGCATAATCCGTGAGGCGAAACAAATGGGCGAAGGTGTATATTTTAAATTATGTAATGTCCTGCCGGTAAAACAACTTTGTGACTACAAATTGATTGTAGATCACTTTGTTGATCCAGAATATAAAAAAAGAGTTTTCCACACTAACAACACTAGATTAAAAAATTAAGGGCTCCGTGTTTGTTCCCCGAATTACAAATAACTTCGGAGAGCGAACATTAAATTGCGTTGTTCCAAGGTTGTTCAATGATCTCCCACAAACCATCATTTACATGAAGGATCTTCAAATGAAAAAAATAGAACTGATGAAATGTATTCTAGATACTTTATAGTGCCTGTTTATAAATAAAATAAATGTAATATAAACCTGTCATAAAAAAATTTAAAAAATGTGTCCCACTGAAAAGTCTTTAGACTTAGTGGGTAACAAATTCTTGTATGTATTTTTTTAATTATAAAATAAACGCTGCTCTGCAGCACTGAAACTGAAATTGATTCCTTTTGACATTCCGCCTTACCGCCTACTCAATTTCAAATAGGGATGCTCATTGTAGATTATTTTTTTTTACAGTTATCCCCATGTAAAAAAATATGTCCATCGGTCTGTCCGTTGAGACGTGAAGCAAACAAACACACGCACTTTCGCATTTATAATATTTGTATGGATTATCTGCTATTTTATGTTATTTTTGTAAACGAATATGTAAAATAAATATTTAAAAAATCAAAGGTTTCAGTTTCAAAAATTTCACAAATATAATTGTAAAACATGTGAAAACTTACTAGAAAATAATAAATCTCATAGGACAAAAAATATGTTGCGTATTGGTAGAAGAAACTACACAAGATCGTGTATCATTTTAAAATTAAAATTAATTTATTTAACTTTTTGTACATAATTTAGGTTGTACATTGACGGACTTATTACCGAATGGCAATATCTTCCAACCAACCAATAAAGTACAAGTGTTATTTATGTAATTAAGGTTTCAAAGTGTTTTCAGTAGAAAACAGTTTTTAAAAAATACTTAAGATACACAACAATATAAGTAATCATATTTGGACATAAATTACCTTATTTTTTGTTTGTAAATTACATATTTGCGTTCTTATGATTTACCGAAATATTTGATTTTGAGGGTCATTTTCAACGAGTATAACTAACTCACTATTAGAAAATGGGAATCAAGTTGAAGTGATTCAAACCACGGACCATTGAGCCGTGCGTCCGAGACACTAGTCACGGCACTACAACCCGATTTGAATCAATACACGCATACTCAAATCGATGCAAATCAATACTAGTACTCAATGGGAAAAAGGAATAAAAAGGAAAGACTAAAGAAGGATAAATTAAGGAAGAGAATGGAAAGTTAATAATTTTGCTATTATTGTGTGTATTAAATAAATTAATTTTTGGACCCTTCTAATAGAAGCTCAATAAGTAGGTCAGACATAAATGAAATATTACCCACAATACGAATTTTCTAAATGAAAAAGCCAGTGATAAATTTATTCTGAAACTTGGATTATTTTGTTTCTACGCGTATATGTAATTAACATAATTCACTTGTTTTAGCAAAGTATTGAAAAATAAAGTTATAATCAAAACCACATTTCTGATTGAAAGTTTTCGAATTTTATGTTTTAATCAAGTTAAGCAATATCCGAACTTGTAATTAAAATGAAAATAAAATTTATTTAAAACTTAAAATTCAGGTAAAATGAGACGTCTTTACGAATTATTTTTTTAATTAGAAATTTGTCAAAAGTGTTTATGCTAAAAAAATGATGTATTTTAAATAGATTACATCTAAATTGTAACTTCCTCTGGAGGAAATTCAGCCTGTCTACAAACGTTTGGAATTACTTAAAATATTTCGTTTTCAAGCATTTAGTTATTTATGACTATTTTGAAATTGCTCTAGAGTTTAATCGTTTGGGATCCAACCAATTGTTTTCCAAAATATTTATTTTTATAAATAAATACTAATCCAATTTTTCGTAAAGAAAATGCTCGTAGGAAGAATATGTATTTTTCAAGCTCATAGTAAAAGGGAAGATAGAGGGTAGCCGAGGTATGGGACGTAAAACTACATCATGGCTACACCAGATGCAGTAAAGCTCATCGGAATGGCCCAGAATCGAGAGGTGTTTCACGTGATGGCCGCTAACTTCCGATTGTGGTGCACTAAAAGAAGAAGAAGTTTGCATTAGAAAAAAAATGCAATGCTACAAAGGGCTGTCTGTGTCTTGAAAGAGAAAAAAGAATACAGTTACGTGTGTGAAATCAAACCAGGTTGACCCAATGGCATCATCAGGTAAAAATCCTGAAAAAAGAAATATATTGTAGCTAAGTTGGCCTCATAGTGTAATGATTCGCCTACCGTATTGAGGTGCGGGTTTGATTCCTGGCAGTCCTGCCAACGTAATTTTAAAGGTGGTTTCATTCTGGAAAATTTTATTTTTTTGTTGTCAAAAAAACATTGTAATCTTGTGTGAGAGAAACGAATTGGAAAATGGAAAGAACTCGTGGTCTAAAACGGTTTATGGGTATGTGGAGAGAGTGCACAGATATTTATTTAAACTACACACATACATACATATCTGTTACAGCAATTTACGTTTCGTTTTTTTTTGTAATGCAATATATTTTATTTATTCATACTAAGATATAAATTGGAAAAAAAATAACGTTTATTTATTTTATTTATACAAACATTTCATAATTTTACAAAACGGCACACAAAACACTCTGACAAATTCTGCTTGTACTAGGAGTAGACTCAGTATATGAAGGGTCGGCGTGCCAGAAATATTAGTATGTCTAATGTTGCAATAGGTTCTTATATGAATAAATTCCTGTTCTAAAAAACCGATTTGTTGCGGCAAATATGGTTCTCGAATATGTTTTCCATAAATTAAAATAATATTGAAGAAACAGAAAAACAGTTATAGCCCAAAAGAGGAAAAAATATGTAAACAGCGTACTTTGTTATAAAAATAAAATTAAAAAAATATATGTATATATATTTATATATTGTAAATATAAAAAATATATTATAAATTATTCAATAGAATTGCAACGTATTCCTAACTCTATAAGAACGGTGCGTCTCGAAACCGGTTGTATGCAAATATTTAATAATATTTAGTCAAATGTTTGACCACAAAGTTAATGCCTTAAATACATATACATAATATTTTATACTAATATTATATAAGCTGGAACCGGTCGGTAGAAAAAAAAATGGTATGTGAAAAACAAAGTTGTTTTTATTTTATTACCTGTAGTTATTTTAAAATTACTTATCTTTTAATGTGAATTCTGGTTTCCAAGCAATTCTAGAAAGGTGTATTTTTTATCTTACAAGATTCGACAATTATTTACTTTGCGTGTCACCGTAAGTTTTAACACGCTTACTTTGCGTTAATTTTAAAAAGACTCGAGATTGCCAAAAACCTTTTTTTTCAAAAAAGTAATTATTTTATGCTACGAATACATTGTTAGTTCATATGTTTTAAGAACTCATAAATACATTGAATTTACATCACATGAAATATAAAAAATACATGTATCAATTATGAGACACATTAGGGTCTTACAAATATAAAAATAGCACCTTGTAAAATATTTTATCTGAGTTGAAGATCCTATATAAGGGAATATAAAAGTCTTGGTCGCGGTGACGTCAGGAGCTTATATAACACTGACCATTTTTCAGAAAAAGAATAAAACTTATAAAACAGTTTTTTTCTGGCAGCATTTCTCTTTCATTTTATTGACTTTAGTTCTCATATCCACATAATAATTCCATCCTTTTTGTCTAAATAAATTATTCGGAATAAATTTTCGAGCGGTAAGTTCGAATTTTTGCCTGTAAACCTTTGAAAATACTCAAAATATTGTAAATTTAAATTTTGTCTCTAGAACTTGATAGTTTTTAAGTTTTGCCTAATAAAATGATGAACACTTTTCACAAAAAAGGTACTCATTTAAAGACGAAGGTACCTTCAGCAAAAAAATGTGAAAGTCAGCATTAAAAGAGGTTTTTATTGGTAATCTTATCGTAAAAATTGGTCCGGTAAATAACACCTCACCCTTGCAATCTACCATGCCAAAATATTTTAAAACGCTTATTTTTTTATGTCATGATAGAACTTTCGATTGATAATACTGTCACTTGGCAAATTAATTACCATTTTTTTATTTGCGCTCTGTAACAAAACTCGAAAGAGTTATTATTATACTTTTTCTTTCACCATATAAAATATTTTATATACAAAGGTAATAAAGAGTCCTCCCTATTAAGGAAACTTATTCTGAGTTCTGTACAGTAGTAAAAAAAATGACTTGTGAAATATTTCCAATATTTCACAAGTCATTCAAATTTTTTTTATTATCTATTTTAATTTTCTTTAGCCAGATATTGATTTTCCTATTGAAATTTTGCTCGTTAATTAAATTTTATATGAAAGCATATTAAACCATTTAAATAAACAAAAACATACTTTATGAAAATACTCACCCAGAGATCTAAAGTTAGATGATGATGCTATATATTAATTTATCATCTGCTAGTTTTGAAAACACAAATGGATCTCGTTTCGATCTGGAAATAAATTTATCGAGAAAGCGCCATTGTCGCAAATTGACGTTCTGGATAATGTTTTGTCGGAGACCCTTCCGTAATCTGAAATAATGTTCTTGATGGGGATATCGATCCATCATGCTGCTGAGAAGTCCCAAAAGATGTACCGATGATTTTAAATGGAATACTTGAGATAATTGCAGCATCCAGACAGAATTATACGTTCCGTAATTTCCGATTCAATCTGTCGCCATTTTGATTTGCATAAAATTATCTTCAAAATGAACAATTAATTTTTGGATTAAATTAAGCTGATTTTTAATAGATTCTAGGAAATGTACACCGTTTTATATAATAAATTCATATGCTGAAAGGCAGTGGCGTGCGTTCCATAAAGGCACATAAGCAGTGCCTACCCTACTAGAAATTCATAAAAATAATAGCAAAAAATAATATCAAAAATATTAGTAACTATTTTTAAAATTTGAAAAACGCGCCAGAGATAATTCGGTTAAGTATTATACTATACCGATCAGCGCGCCGCTATCGGCCTGGGTCGGGAGAAGCACGAACTACAAATGCCTTTTTCTTCCATATGAACATAACGCGATGCGGGAACGAAATGCGTATGTGTGTGTTTTATTTCAGTGTAATTACGCGTGTATGTGTAAGCTAGTAGGCAGTGCTTTTTAAACGTTGGTAGATACATTGTTTTAGAAAGAACAAACGAATACGTTACTGACATCTACCGTTTTTTTCGATTATAACTTAATAAAAGACAGTCATGTCGAATAAATAACCTCAAATTGGTTTCTGTTATAATTATACAAACGAGAGTATTTTTGTTTTGCGTTTATTTAAAAAAATTAAATAGAAAAGGTAATTTTTTGGAACTTATTGATTTGCTAGCTAAATATGTCGGTATCTTGGAAAATCACTTGCAATTATCTATTAGTGCATTTACGAGAAAATAATAACTAATAGAGCCCAAAATAATGTAATTTCGAGTGTAGCAACCGTAATAAATGAACATATAAAAATATTTAAAAGAAGGATTTCGTAGCAATATATTTTATAAATTATTTTAAAAATAAGAAATATATCATATAAATTTATCATTTATTTGGATATTTGATGTAGCTTAGGTAATTTCAATATTAACAACCTACAGCATAGTGATTCAAACTAATGTGACTAGTGAAGGAAACTGTTTGGTAACATTGATTAGGTACTTATACTATATAAAACGTACTTTTTTTCTACTGCCTACCCTAGTTGGAAACTCTGTGCACGCGACTGCTAAAAGGTCGGTGCTTCATTACAAATGTCTTATCAATATTATTTCTGCAATTTCTGCAAGATATATTGGTGGCAACAATGAAGTTCAGTGTTTAAAAAAAAAATGCATCGTATTACCAACAATATGATTTTTTAAGCGCTTTTAGCAAAATGAATGAAATATTACTGATTGAGAGAGTAAGAAAAGTTACTAACAATAGAGTGGGATATACAGAGAGGTTTAATAAATGTAAAGCTTTTCTACGCATTTGTTGATTTGCAGAAAGCGTTTCATAGTGACAAAGAAGACAATTAAAGAAGGGGTTATCGGAGTATGGAGTGGGCGGAAATCTGACACGGGCTATTGCTTATCTGTATGAAGACGGCACAGCATGTGTTAGGGTAAATGTATCATCTACATTGTGGTTTGACATTTATAAAGGAGTCAAACAGAAATGTGTGATGACACCATGGCTGTTCAACGCGTACATCGGTAACTGTATGAAAGAACTGAAAGGCTTAAGAATGGAAGCAATAATAGGTGGTTTAACTGTCAATTGTTTTTTGTATGCTGATGATGCCGTGCTTCTTGCTAACAACAAAGGAACTGCAACTCTTGGTAACAAAGGTTTACGATGCATGCAAGGGAAGCAATTTGGTGATGAATGTCGACAAATCGAATGTGATGGTTTTCGAAAGAAATGAAAGCATGACTAAATGTGAAATCACTGTGAATGGGGTTATACTTAATCAGGTAGAGGAATTTGTGTATCTGGAAAGTATGTTTACTAGGGATAGAATGACTGAGAAAGATATTGAAAGGAGAGTGACTGCCAGGAACAGTGTTGACGGTGCACTTTAATCAACCTTGGCAAATAAATGTTTAACAACAATATTTTGAGTTTGTACAAATGTTTGTAGACAAGGACTGGACTCGACTCCCTGGGAAGCTGTTTATATTAACATATTACAACAGAGATGAAGAATATTTAAGAGAAGGTAATATAGAAGTCTAGGCATCTACAGGGCTTATGACCTGTCAATGGCTGGTTTAAGTGGCCACTTAAATGGTGAATGTTACACAGTGAGTAAAGTGGCCACTTAAACCAGTAATTGACAGGTCGTTAGCCCTGTAGATGCCTAGACCTCTATATTTCCTTCTCTTAAATATTCTTCATTTCTGTTGTAATATGTTTAAATATTTTTTTGTCGCAAGAGGCAAAATTAGCAGTTCACAATGGAGTCCTAGTCCCGACCCTGATGTATGGGAGCGAAGTATGGACCTGGAAAAACAGGGCTGAAAGTAGGCCGAATGCTGTCGAAATGCAATCTCTCAGGCAAATGAGTGGTGAAACTATGTACGATTGATGCACAAATGTTGAGATCCGTACATTATGTAAGGCAGAGATAAGCGTTATCGACAAAATAAAGAAAGGAGATCTGCGTTGGTTTGGACATGTAGAGCGAATAGACAGCGAAAGAACGGCTAAAAATATTTACAATGCAAATGTTGATGGATGCCAAAATAGAGCAAGGCCAAAAAAGACATGGCATGACCAAATCTAACAAATACTTAAAGATGGACTTATCAAAAGTAGGAATAATCAGCGTGCGTGCATGAGAAGATGTAGAGAAAACGAGATATGTGGCATTGTATTCTCTCTTCCGACCCTTACGGAGAAACGGCTTGATGGTCTGTTCGTTTGATTTAAATTTATTGTTTGGAGTCAATTTTTCTTACTAAATTTTTGTCAATCGGCAGAAGGCTTTAAATCAGTCTTCAAAGGAAGAAAAAAAGATTTTCCAAGACAATTCAAACTTTTTATCACAGACTTTTTAGCATTGACTTACTATTATCCGCCAAAGAGCTTTGAAATAAAAAGGAGACATATTACAGTACAGTCAGTTTAGCTCAAGTGCATGATTTATGTTGGCGCTAAATATTCACGTAGCTTTATTTGTATAGAATAACATAAATCTTTTATTCGTACACTTAGCGATGGCAAAGAATTTTTCGTTTTGTGAAGTTTTGTTAAATTCTTCATAATACGACGTGTTACGTAAAAATAGTTAACCCTTTCGTAAATGACTTAAAAATTATCATACATCTATTCGGTTCTGTTGGTACATAGAACACTTTACTATGACAGTACAAACTTCGTATCTCGATCATTTTTTACACAATGGCAAGGTGATCAGTCTTACGTTTCAGGTTAAATTAAATATTGTAGTACTATTTATGTTAAAAACATTACATTTGTGGCCAAATATTTAAACTCATGTTAGAAAATGTAAGTATAAAACTACTTATCGACTTTTTTAGTCTACCGGTTTCGAGAAGTACTCGTCTTTTCGTCAGGACACTCACTACACCAACATGCAAATACTAAAAACCACCTCCATCTTCACCATCACCGTATATAATGTTTCCAAAAATGTATAAATCACATGCAAATTTATGAGATGCGAACACCACAATGTCTAAACATGTACTAAGCTCAATTAAAAAAAAAAAAATGTATTTATTCAAAATTACACTCGTTTAAATATCAATGAACTTATGAGGGCTTTTTAGGCTGTGCCCGTGTCCAGCAGTATTAAGCACTTCTTTTCAAAATTATATAAATTTACTAAGTGTTATACTTGTTTTACTTTTTATGCTATGATACATCGACTCTGTTACTTCAGTACTCTTTTATTAAAACCCTTTATTTTTGTTAATTTGCTGCATACCAATGTTATAATTTCTTATTCAATTTTTCTTTATTATTTCCTTATTTTCTGCTGATTTTATTTCATGTATATATTTTTTTTTATACTGTGTTCAGGTGTTTTGTTTTATTATAATTGTCTTTTAATATTATTTTATACTTTTTTAAAGGCGTAGATAAGCCGTCAAAATATATATTCATATATTTTTTAATCAAAACATTACGCCTTTTCCCCGTGAGAGGGTTAACGCAGAGACTCCAGAACGCCATATCACTGTGTCTTTGCATACAGACCTCGCTACCTCTATATTTATTCATCTCCTTATGTACGCGGGCCGATTATTCCGACTTTCGAAATGTCCATCGTTCAGTATTATCACTTATTTTTTGGTCTTCCTCGTTTTCTGCATCCATCAATACGTTCCTTCGCTCCACATATCCAAACCATCGCATGACTCCACGCCTGATTTTTTAGATGCACGGATTTCGACACACGCATAAAAATAAATACAACCTTCGGTTAAAGAGGATTGGCCTACCACTCGGTTAAAGTGTACAATCTACTTCCATTATCCATTAGGACAATTAGTAAGTTCTAACAATATAAAATTGCTATTAAGAAATGGATAGTGGAGGTGGGTTGCGCACGGACCGATGAGTAGATCAAGCCAAATAGGTAAAATGTGTGCACTGTTTATGAAATTTTTTCTATTGGTCAATATAAATTGGTTATTTTTTATGAATATTTTAGCTTTTTATTGTTTTTTATGTTAATTCTAATTAGTACGTTTTTTTTATTGTTATTATTATGTTAACTTTGTTAAATAGCTAATCTTAGGCATGTTTCACATTTTGTAAAATGTTTCCCTTGGCACGGGACACCCCAGTGAGGGAACATCATTCTGTATAAAAAAAAAGAACACAAACAATGTAAAAGTATAAATAAATAAATAGTATACCAGACTCACGCCTTAGGGATCGCATTTCGAAAGCATTTAGTCTACTTTCATTCATATTTTTTCAAGTCGATACCCCCCTCACAAATATAAAGGTCGGCACCAATACTCCATTGTTGACTGCTAACTTTGCTGCATGCGACAAACATTTATTCGTATTTTTATGAATTGAATGTGAAAATATTATTTTTGCAATTGCAAGCAAAATTTTAAAGAGAATGCTAATACGAGTATTATACGAGATTCTTAAAGTAAGAATACGAATTGATTTCGTCTCAAATAAAGTTGTCTTTAAACCAAATCACGTCGAAATCTTTGGTAGGCTCCTTAGAGAGGTCATAAAACTTTGATAAAGTCACGAAACTCATAGATGCTTTATGGATCAAAGTACATAAATAAATAAAGGATTTTGATGAATAAAATAAACCTAAGAACCATTAATCCCAGCGAAAGGTATAGTTACAAGTAATTTATGGGAGGCTTCAAGAAATGGAGAAGGACTTAAGTGAAGTCTGGCGACATCTGTTTTACGGCCGTTTATTTAATATGCATCTCGCACCTCTAGAAGAACAATGACGTATGAGCGAATAATTTTTGCGCTTCTGATTATTTACGTTTTTAGCCCATTTTAAAACCGTAACAATGAGTTTCATCCTGCAAGAAGTACATCAATTAAGCCAGTAAATAAATATTGGATATAAAAGGAAAGTAGGTTGTTCTTTAATTAAGAATAGAACCATAAACAAATGAAATAATATTTTCGTATTTTTTATTTTATTTCTATCTATCCTCGCCTCTGTTGAATACACCATGATTCGGTCTGATAAACGTTTTGTATATTCGAATTATGTTTTCAATAATTATGTGTTCATTGTACTATACGACATTTCTTAGCCATCCAGATGTTTACTATCTGAGATGGATATGTTCTCATCATCACTACGGCAGCATCATCTGCATGGCATGTGATGTTAATGACCTTATCTCCCTTAGTAGATTCACTACTTTTTTTTATTATTAAAAGCGTTTTTTTTAAATAAATTACTTCTGTTTGGGTAAGAAAAGGTGTGAGGCGTATTTATTTTTGTGCTTTATTTAGTAATAAAGGTGCTAAACTTGCTTTGTTTCTTTGTTGTTCTCAATATGTGTTATTTTCTAAATGTTAATATTATTTGTGTCCCGAATTGAGTTGTTGTTACTCCTGGGAATGTGATTCAACGTTTTATACTTGTAAACTACAATGTGTTTTATGATTTTAAAAAAAGAAAAAAAAGGCCATTATAAAAACGATGATAAAATAATATAGAATAGAGTTTGTGTATCTAGGAAGCATGTTTTCAAGAAGTGGAAGAGTAGACAAAGACGTTGAAAGGAGAGTGAATGCGAGTAACAAAATGAACCGAGCACTAAGCACAGTAATTTCTAATAAAAATATGTCAATCGAAGCTAAACTGGCAGTGCACAACTGAGTTTTAGTCTCAACACTTATGTATGGAAGTGAAACATGGAGCTTGCTGAGGAAGGATGAAAGCCGAGTGAATGCGGTTGAAATGCGATCTCTTAGATGGATGTATGGGAAATCAATGTACACGAGGGTTATGAATGATGAAATCAGGCGAGAGTGTTAATCTGAGTCAAGTATAATTGATAGGATTAAGAAATGATCTTTGAGATAGTTCGGTCACGTAGAACGAATGGATGACGGAAGAATGGTAAAACAAGTATGGTAAAAATAAACGGTAACGTGAGACGAAGACGACCAAGGAAGACGTGGCATGATCAGATAAACCAAAATCTAAAGTCTGGTCATGTCAAAAGCAGACAGAACCGAAGGGCATGTATGACAAGATGTATGAATGTGGAAGAAGCAAGGAATGTATGCCAGGATAGACGTATGTGGCGGTCTATTCTCTCTGCCTACCCCTACGGAAAAATGGTGGTTGCAGGTGTTCCTCTTTTAATCCAGTAATCTGTACTTTTGATGCGAATGTGAGTTTCATCATTAAATCCTAAATATTTATTTTACTAGAATTACGTCCAGTACCAAGTTTTGCTTTTGTGTTCCGGTAATTTTCGTTATTGATGAAACTCTTGACTTTCTGTGTATTGTATTATTTTTAACGGAAGCTTAAATAATATTGCACGTAACAATACACGGCTATTGGCAGTGAGCGCAAGTGCACGCTAAATAAATGACTGGCGTATTTTTGATTCTATTTTTTTCTTCGTATAATAGGTGTTAGTTATACCACGATGTTACGGCACCGCGTGCAAAGGAATTTTTAAGCACTGCCATTTAAAAGCTGATATAGTTTGTAGCTCATCATATATGTATAACTTCTTGATAAACATATTCTTATTCTTGTTCTTAGGGGTATTCGTGGGGGTAAGTGCTATCCAAGCTCCTGACGTCACTGCAACTTGTGAAGATCTATTGTGACGGTCCCCGTGAATAGTTCTCGCCCTCCAAGTAAAAAGCCTGGTTACTGTGTGATAGGCAAAAGTTCTCATTTTGCTGAATTTCCCCCTTCAAGCCCAGATCCGTACTGTTAGGTAGGGGACGAGCTCTTTCGCATTTTTGGGTTTAACCAGTGGTCTCCTGAGGATGAGGCTCATTTTGTGATGTAAAGCATGACATACACAAATAACGCTTATAGGTGTTTCCTCATCTGCACTGCAGAACCTAAATCTAGAAGTTTCGCAAAGGCTCATTCAAGCAAGGTGTTAGTTCTATCTGCAGTGCCCTGGGCGGGCTCTAGTAATGACCCTCACTTGATTTTGGCTGAGTTTTATTACGTCAAAAGCAAACCTCAGCGAGTATCTTTTTATCTGTTCCTTCGCATGGTGCTGACCAGGCACTTTTTGCCAAAGCATTACGCCCTGCTTCCCGGCCCATGGCCTAAGCTCACAACCCACAGTAGGCCTCAGGGCCTACTGGGGCTCTCTCAGCTCCATGCCTTGCCAATTGCCAATTTATCAGCTGCCTTGTTACCGTCGATGTTTAAGTGTCCAGGTACCTAAATTAATGTCACGCTATTACACTCCCGACACAATTAAGGGCTCATTGGCACTCCAATAATAATTTTGAATTGATCTCGACAGAGCTCAAGAGTAGCCTGACTGTCAATATTTTGTTTTTGTGTTATCGGCGCAAATTTTCATGTGAACAAGTATAAATAGCATGAAGTTACGTTTAGATATGCCTCACATTTACAGATAATAATGCAGGTTCTGTGTATACTCTTTTAAATAAGCTCTTTGTGTATTTTTCACCTTAAACATTAAATTTAAAGTATTTAAATTATGTACAATTCTTAAATTAGTGCGTATTAAATCGGATCCAGGTAGACAGCGTGTTAAACGTCTCAACTGTTTTAAATAAAGCTTTAAAAAGCTTTTTCCAAATCCTTTCCCTTCATTAGTAACGTAATGCTACAGCGCGAGTGGAACCATTTTAATGCTATAGTGTACACGGTAACACAAAACAGCTCCTTATCACAATATGTTTATAATACACCTTCTTACCAACTAAAAGCAGCCTTTGAAAGAATAGTGCCATTTTACAAAATGTGTTGCTTTTCATAAAGACTTGAATATGTCCAAATGTTTGCAGGCTGGCTGAATTTCCTCCTTTAGGACTTATTGAGATTTAAATTTTTTGCAACGGAAAGAAAAAAACATTTTTCACATAATCAAAATAAGGATATTTATGATGACATGTGTTCGGAAAGAAATGTCATTAATATTTTTGGACCCGACTTTACGCCAAAGCGCGCGCGGAGCAGTTGCAAACGGTAGTGGAGGAAGTCAACTAACAAACGTTGGGTCTTTCAGTCTTCTTCAATTATCGGGAAAATAAGGACAGGTGTTACCATGGAAGGCGTTTTGTTTGGAAGTCAGAATGCAGCGCTTGGTAGAGCAAAATATGGCGATCAAGTTTTGCGTCAAACTTGGCAAGACTGCGGCGGAAACTGTTCAAATAATCAATAATTTAAAGCAGATGCTCTGTTGAATCGGCAAAAGGTTGGCGTTTGCTCGCTCCAAGAAGACCAAAATGAGCAGATCAAAAATCAAGACGATGCTCATTGCGTTTATTCTCAGATATTTAATGTTGTCAATTGGTTTTAAAATCTGGCAAGAACAATTAATATCAAAGGAATGGTCGATTACGAGTTTGTACCGCCTGGTACAACTGTGAAAGCTAAATTTTACGTTGAAGAGCTAAAAAGACTATAACACAGGATTCAACGCGCCCGGCCGGACATAGCAGACGACTGGAAGTTGCACCACGACAACGCGCTAGCCCACTGCGCCTTCCTCTTCACCAATTACCTGAACAAAACAGAGGTTCCAATGATTCTCCAGCCCCCCAACAGTTCGGACCTGACTCCCTCTGGCTTATTTTTGTTTCCCTGAAAGTATTCATGAAAGTTAAGTATTTTGAGATCAAAGGGATCCAAGCAGCTTCTACAGTGGCCTTAAGAAGCATTCCGGAGCAGGCTTACCATCCTGCATTCGATGCCGGAAAAAAATGATGGAGCCGATGAAAATTAGAAAATTGTTTTCAGGCGTTGCCTAGTAGTTGAATTGGTTCAGCCGGATGAATGTTACCCACATGATTAAGGTTTCAGCTCTTTTACCTCACAAAAGTCAACAGATGGAAGAGTTGAGGAAATGTGGGTGTTTAAACATATGCAGAATAATGAATGTTACACAGTATGTGAAGTTACCACTTAAACTAGCCAACGACAGGTCAAAAATCCTGTGAATACCTAAACTTCCATTTTCCCGGCTCAAAAATGTTTTCCCTCGCTGTTGCAGCAAATTTAGAAAATAAATTGTTGACAAACGAAGAGCTATGTCGAGAAATGGAAAGTATTTTCTAGGCAGTGGAATCTAGCCTTATCTACAAACATTTGGCCATGCTAGAAATATATTAATGGTGTCAGAAATAATTGATTTGCTCTTCACTTTTAAAATACAAATCGCACACGTTTCTTCACCTTCGCCTTATAATGAAGTTTTAAGTGAAAATATTTAAATTGTTTTGCAAAACAACTCTGCTGCTTTTACGACACCAACTACATTTAGGTAGACACTTATTTAGGTACTACTTAATACTTTGGTACAGGTATTTAAGGGACATTGACATTGATTCGTAGGAATTCAATTTTCTCAGCAAAAACCAAAATAATTTTAACGGCTTGGGGTTTGTAAATTCTCCCAGGAAAATTAATTTTCTATTAACAACTTTAAAAACCATTTGAAGGCAATTTGCATAAGAGCCGGTGGTATTAAAAGTTACTGAACTTAAATGTTTAAAAAATAATGTTAGATAAATAGATTGCATTTTAATGAAGTATTCTTCCAACACCAATAAACCCGTTGTAAGTAAGGAAGTCTTGGCATTAACAGAGTTTATGATCTGTCATAAAGTGGGTGTATTTATCGCTTTACATCACCATTATTTCCTCTCCATATAAAATTGTGCATAGGGCACTGCATTGGTACAACAATCGCACCATAACTTAATATATTTTTTTTAACATGAAGGTGAAAAAGGAGCTCATTAAAGTCGAAAAATCTTAACAATTATTTATAAATAAACACAATAAATAAATCACTGAAATTACTTGGCTTCATTAACAGAATATCAACTGATTTTACAAATTTCCGTATAGTCAAAACTCTGTATTGCTCAACTGTTCGCCCTCTTTTAGAATATGCCTCCGTTGTCTGGTCTCCATTCTATGTTAATTGCATAAATCGCATTGAATCAGTCCATCATTGCTTGCTTCGAAAAATAGCGCGGATACTTGGAATTGAGAGAGGTAATTATGTTTATGCTAATGTAGAGTCAATGTTAAATATACCTTGTCTACATAAACGTAGAATTAATTCCATATGTATTTTCAGCATACTAAATGGTATAATCGATGTTCCATCATTACTGTGACAAGTAAAATTTTATTTTCCGACTCATATGTTGAGAAACAATGAAGTACTGTTCATCGATCAGCACAGAATAAACTATGGCCTCAATTCTCTATTGACTCCTTGTTTTTGTAGTATTGGTACCTCAAGACAAAATCTGGCTTTTTTTGGTTTAAGTTTACAGCGAAATAAACAAGTACTGAATAAACAGTCCAGATTATGTCTTGATGTCCCTTATGTTTGTCAATGCTTCTTTTTAAAAAAAAAAAACGTTTTAAACTATTATTTTATTGCAATATTTAAACCCTATATACTGTATAAATGGACAAGGTTCGTTAATAAATAAATAAATAATGTTTTTGACTTTTTTGCCGATAGTATATATACCCTGTTGAATCTATCAATATTTTCATTTTGTTTTAATTTTCATTCCAGAATTAATATTGATTTTATCCCTTTTTTTCTATCTCCATTTTCTTTTTTCCCCAATAACATCTTTTTGATGCTGTTTTAAGTACAAAGTTATGAAATCATCCGATCAAAAGTTTTTGTTATTTGTATAGAAATTGAAAAATTATGTAAATTTGCATTCAATTATTTTGTTCACACTATTTTAGGTGTCTCTAATTCTTTGTAGAACAATTCTGGATTTTTCTTCATAGGAATTGATTGTTAACAGTGATGAAGTGGCTGAGAATATTGAAGCTTAGGCATTTACAGAGCTTATGATTTGTCATCTAAAAAAATCAACTACCTACACAACATTTTAACTATATGAGTATATAAACGTAGTTTTTTTCGTAGTTCCATTATTTTTTAATTTCATTTCAAATTGATAAATGAGCTCCAAAAGTTAAAAAAAGGATAAAGTTTATGGGTATGTTATTCAAAATGTTTTTTCTGCTGTATAAAATACTGTGTTTGTTTTTACGTTACATATATTGTTTTGTGTGATTACAAACCTTCAAAATAGCATGTCAAGAAGACGAAAGTGAGCATTTTTGACACCTGTTTAGGTCCAAATTAGGGAATAAAGCTGTACCATGGTTGGTTTAATTGGTGTCCTGATAAAGAGACGGGTACGTCTCGAAACTGGTTGACGTACAAAAGTCGGTAAGTGGTTATAAACAAATATTTAATAATGTTAAGTAAAATATTTTTTTTATTTGAAAAATTAAAATTGCTAATTTTGTTTAATTATTTATTTTTATTATTTATTTTTATTATTTATTTTTATTATTTAATTTAATTTATTTAGAATTCAAACAGATTTTTGGGGTATGATTTAGTTACTAGACTTCCATATTCCCTTCTCAAAAATGTTTTCCCTCACTGTTGAAATAAATTTAAATATGAACAACTTACTAGGGAGGAAATCCAGCCAGTCTGCAAGTATTTGGACATAATCAAACATTGTTGAATTACTATCTTGTGAAAGAAGACGTATAAAAATTGGAAAATTGTTTTCAGGCGTTGCCTAGTAGGTGATTTGGTTCTGCCGGATGAATCTCACCCACGTGATAAAGGTTTCAGCTCTTTTACTTCACAAAAGTCAACAGATGAAAGAGTTGAGAAAATGTGGATGTTCAAACATGGGCAGAATGGTGAATGTTACACAGTGTGTAAAGTGGCCGCTTAAACCAGCCAATGACAGGTCATAAGCCCTGTAAATGCCTAGACTTCTCTATTTCCTTCTCAAAAATGTTTTCCCTCCATGTTGAAATTAATTTAAATTTAATTTTATGATTAGGGATTAATCAAAAAGAAAATACAAAGTGGGAACTGTCATCTAATTTGTATGTGTATTCACTAATTTACGTCACACAACCATTTCTGTACACTGCTGAACATAACCCTCCCCTATAACACTCTTTCATACGTCCCTGTCTTACGCTTTTTGCATCCAGTCGCCAGCAATTCGCTTTATATCATCTGACCATCGTATGGACGGTCTTTTTTTACTTCTTTTTTCTTAACGAGCACTCAACTACCTTTTTAGTCCATCTTAATCTTGCAACATGTCCCGCAAATGACCATTTAAGCCAATTTTTCAACCACGTCTATTACTGCCGAGCTTTCCCATATTTAGGTCTTTCTTATCGGTGGTCAGATGGTTTTATATACAGCATGGCTCTTTCATGTTTTCTCTGTGCTACTTGGAGCTTCCTTGTAGTCGATTTAGTGAGCGTAAGGGTCTTTGCTCCATATGTCAATACTAGAAGTATACATTGATCATACATTCTGCGTTTCGGTCGTTGCGTTAATGTCGAAGAACTTCTTCACATTACCATATGATGACTGATCTCGCCATATCATCGAATGTGAGTATGCAGACGGCTGCAGATATGTTGTTGTCACCAACAATATACCTTCATTCTTTACAGAAGGAAATTTGGAAGTCACTTTTTACACTTTTAACACGTTTTCCGTTTTGAACAAGCATAAGTATTTACCCAGTACACATAACATGGGAAAGTGGCTACTCAAACCATCTTTTATTTTTCATTCGCTCGTTTACAAAACGACAAATTAGTAATTGACCATTTAAAAAAAAAACAAGCAAATGAAGAATACAGTTATGTGTGTGACATAGAATTGGTAATGGTAGTGAAATAGAGTTTTAGATTATATGCTTTTGAGCTGCTCTCGGGTAAAAATCTCAAGAAAATTGAATGATAATAAGTCCGTCTTGTTGGGTAGTAGTAGACGAGTTCACTTAACATTCTTGAGGTTTTTTTTTTTTTTTTTTTTTTTTTTCATTTCATTTTTTTTTGCACCACAACAGGCCAGGAGGCCTAATTACAGTAGTGAATTACATCACAGAGCACCCAGGCTTGAGAAAAAAGGTCCTGGGTTAGACTCCTGGCAGGGTTGACTTAAAATATGAATTTATAAGGTTTTAAAAACTGAAATTTTCCATTGGTACTGGACTGGTACCTGAAAATTAAGACTGATTACTTTACTTACTTTCATGTTACAGATGATCGATATACGTTGCATTTAGTGTACCAATTCAGTGTTCTCTGCACCATTATGATGATTTACTAATAATTGTTTTTCACAGAAAAAAAATATATGTAGATTTAGATAATAAGCCGGTTAAAAAAGTGAACAAGCAACAAAAAAATAATACTTAAAACATTTAAACCTCATACAAAAATAGCATTATAATTAAATTTATTTCCGGTTTATGAGAAGGAATACATTTTTTATGGTTTTTATAGTTTTTGTGATATCATCATGCCAAAAAAAAATTAACTTCTTAAAAATGTCATAAATGTTGTAAAAAAAATGCATGCATAAGATAAAAAATAAATGTCAGTTTAATACCAAAAAAAAGCGATACCTCAATATCAATAAAATCCATTTCAGATGACATACAATTATGTAAGCTGGTTATATTAGACAGGTTCCATTAAAAAAAAAAAATTAAGACGCCCAAGAGGTTTGAAAACTTACAAACGTTGTATCTCAGAATCCTCATTTTTCGACATTTATCCTTTACATTCCGTATCCTTCAAATGAGAAAATATACTAATAGTAATAAAAATCGAAACATTAATA
Organism: Micrasema longulum; assembly: GCF_059751315.1. Taxonomy (NCBI): domain Eukaryota; kingdom Metazoa; phylum Arthropoda; class Insecta; order Trichoptera; family Brachycentridae; genus Micrasema; species Micrasema longulum. The sequence continues at coordinate 397,471 of NW_028277736.1, forward strand.
TAAATTCAAAGATATAACAAAAAATAATCGACACACTGTATTGATTTATTTGTTCTTTTACAATTTTTGTAATACTTTTTTACATAAAAGATAATATTCTCTCACTAGAGGGGTGTCTCGTGTTGAGAGCGATACTTAATATAATTTTGAAACACGCCTTATTAGACTTAATTAATCATTATCACAAATACATATAAAACATAATAAAAACACATTAAACCGACAACTAAAAACAATTAAAAATGATAAAAAATTAAAATAGAAGAAAAATTATCTTTTTTTTTTTTTTTACTTAAGTTAGTTAATATTACATTGTATATTAACTAATATATTTACAATTATAACAAATACTTATTAAATATTTCTTACATAACTACATTATTACAATAAACATAACATTTTTTTTTTAAATCCGTAAGTTTTCTTTCATTCTTCATACTTTCAGGCATCTCATCATACAGTTTTAACCCTTTATACATTAAGCTATTTTGTGATTTTGTTTTTTTCTTAAGTGGTAGTCTTATCCTATTTCTATTTCTTGTCCTATATTTATGTACATTTCTATTTAATATAATTTCACTTATAAAATACTTTGGCATGAGATTATTAAACACTTTATATATAAATACAAATACATTATACAATAGTCTTTTCTTTATTCCTATCCAGTTCAATTGTTTTCTCATTTTTTCAACACTATTATATTTGCTTTTTTTCAGTATAATTCTCATTGCTCTATTTTGTAGTATTTCAAACTTGTTTATGTCTCTCTCGTTAGCTAAATATAATAAAGTAGAGCAATAGTCCCAATGAGGGGCAATTATTGTTTTGTATATAAGTTCTGCACTCTTTTTATTTATTTTTTTTCGAATTCTTCCTAGGAAGAAAATCTTTTTTGAAATTTTCTTATGTATATATTCAAAGTGTGATGTTAAATTTAATCTGGAGTCAAGAATAATTCCTAAGTATTTCATTTCATCAACCCTTTCAATAATTTTACCATCAATATTTACATTCATTGTTATGCCATGTGCTTTATTACCTATTTCCATATATTTTGTTTTACTAACATTTAATTTCAATTTATTTATCTTTAGCCATGACGATATGTTCTGTAGATCTTCATTCAATTTATTAATTGAGTCTTCATAGTTTTCTTCCGCTATATATATAAGGGTATCATCTGCGAATACCAACTTATATGCATTGGAACGGACAGACGTCTTTATATTAGGGTTCAACATGGTAATAACACCTGGAACCCAATACCGTAAAAAAGATATTTAAATGCAGATCGGCTTTGAGGCATCTTAACATTAATGCTCGTTGCACATCGCGTTTTAATATTTTCTTGGGTTTTATTCTTCATTGAAAACCAAAAGTTAGTTAGAACCTTCTCTACATAAATCTGTCTTAATAAGCTGTCTATCAATAAAATTCAAGATTTTTAATTAAATTAATTTAATAGAGAGCAATGATGAAACAGCATAAATCAAACATGGCAATAAAAGTAAAAATTAAAGTTATATCGCTTTTTTATGCGGAAAATTAATGTCGGGTTCTTAAAATTGGATTGTGGAAAAAAATTTCGAGAGGAAAAGTCTTCAATATTATCTTATTTTAGGTTAAAAATAGTCATGGTCATTACAATCCTATTTGTTACATTTTAATTGCGTCATTTTTTTCCGAAAGGGTGACTTGAGAGTTTTTAATGTGGCTACTTGAAGAGCGGAGTATTATTATTTGTTTATTACTTTTTGTTTAAAGTTTGTGTTATCTATTAAATGGCTGTGCTACAAAATTCTTTTAAACTCGGTGATGTAACATGGCGTTACTTCAAGCAAAAAATATAGTATTGAAAAATAGGTTCCGAAGTTCAGACATTACAAAATCACTTTACAGCTACAGTAGCGCGGCAGAACGCGTCATTTGATTAACCATTTGCATTTTTAGCGATGAACAATATAGACGACCCTGACAAAGATTTTATAAGTGTGTTCGCATTGTAAGGAAACAGAAAGAAAAGGCTAGATAAGATTCTGGGTGAATGCAATTGCCAAATCATTATCCTCTTGTCCACATCCGATGGTGCATTGGACACTGCACTGTTACAACAAATGCACTCGATTTTTCCTTTTAGGATTTTTTCCTGAAGGAAGCCATCAAGTCAAAAACAATCACCCAGGGTTATGGTTCTATTTCATACAAAAAGTTGAATCTTCATTTTACTTTTATTTATTAATTTATACTTTTACATTGTTTGTATTCTTTTTTTATACAGAAAAATGTTCCCTCACTGAGATGTCTCGTGCCGAGAGAAACATTTTACAAAATGTTCACATGCCTAAAATTAATTATTTAACAAAGTTAACATAATAATAAGAATAGAAAAACGTAACATTTTACAACAGAGATAAAGAACATTTAAGAGAAGGTAATATAGAAGTCTAGGCATCTAAAGGGCTTACGACCTGTCAATGGCTGGTTTAAGTGGCCACTTTACACACCGTGTAACATTCACCATTCTGCCTTTATTTGAACATCATCTTACCTTCTCTTAAATGTTCTTTATCTCTGTTGTAATATGTTAATATAAACAGCTCCCCAGGGAGTTGAATCCAGTCCTTGTCTACGAAAATTTGGACAAACTCAAAATATTGTAGAAAAACGTAATTAATCCAATTAACCGAACTATTATTAACATAGTAAACAATAAAAAACTAAAATATTCATAAAAAAATAAAAACAATTTATATAGAACAATAGACCAAATTTCATAAACAGTACACACATTTTACCTATTTGGCTTGATCCACTCATCGATCCGTGTGCAACCCACCTCCACTATCCATTTTTTAATACCAATTTATATTGTGAGAACTTATTTATTTTCCTTATGGATAATGGAAGTAGATTGTACACTTTCACCGAGTAGTAGGCCAATCCTCTTTGACCGAAGGTTGCATTTTTTTATTTTTTTTTTGCAGCACCCTGATGGTGGAGTATCGAGTAACTCTTGTATTTGCAACATAAGGTAGATAATAATGTTTACGTGCGTATAGTAACTGAGCTTTTAAAGAAAGTTGTTTTGTAGATTTTACATTAAGATTTTCAAATATACTGAGGGAGCTAGTTCTGATTCGGACTCTTAAGATAATTTTTATTAAAGCTTTCTGTGCAATTAGTATTTGCTTGATCAGCGTGTAATTTGCACATCCCCATCCAATTATTCCGTAATCCAAAACTGATTGAGTTATTGCGCAATAATTTTTTACAAGTTCATTAAGGCTTTTATATTTTTTATAGTTTTAAAAAAGTAAAAATTTGCTTCTTTAATTTATTTTTAATATGTTCGATTTGATTAGTCCATCTTAAATTCCCATCTATAAAAATTCTTAAATATTTAATTGAATCTGCTCTGTCCAACGATTTACAAATACATTAAATATTTGGAATTTGAATATTGGAATTACAGCTGTGAAAATTTAAGGAAAGATTTAGAATATATATAGTCTTATTTTTAATTTGAAACGTTATGTATTTTGTTTTCAAATAATTCAGTGTTAGATAATTTGAGTCTAACCATTTTTTTACTAAGTTTAAGTCATTGGTTTGAGAACCTACATATTTCAACTAAAACCTGTTATTACTTCCTGTTATTTTTCTTCTTTTTTAGAGTGATTAGATTATGGATAACTTCGGTAGTACATATTACAAAATGTTTTAATATCTTATTTGTATTATTATTAAGAGCATAATAATACTAAAAGTTGATGACTTTGAAATCAAGAATCGATGTATGCTGAAAGTTTATCTCGTAAAACAAAATTTGTTTTTTTATGAACTTAGTAGGTAAAAGAGGTAAAAATGAGAGATCGATATTTTTTATTACCGATTTAAGTTGAGTACCCAACTGCTGATTTTTTGATAAATTGTCTGGAAAAAACATTTTCCAACTCAAGCTTGTTAGTAAAAAAATTAAATTTAGATCAAAGTTTGTTGCAACAAAGAAGGAAAATATTTTTGAGAAGGGAAAATTAGTAATCCAATTAAAATTAGATCAAAGTTTGTTGCAACAGAGAAAGAAAACATTTTTGAGAAGGGAAAATGGAAGTCTGGACATTTACAGGGCTTATGACCTGTTATTGGATGGTTTAAGTGGCCACTTAACACACTGTGTAACATTCACCATTTTGCCTATGTTTTAACATCCACATTTCCTCAACTCTATCATCTGTTGACTATTGTAAAGTAAAAGAGCTGAAGCCTTACTCTATAGCATACGAGCACTTTGTGAGCGGGACTAAAGGCAATTTCTTCCTACCTACCCAAACTGTTTGGTTTGAGAAAATAAATAGTAGGTATTTGAACATATCCTAGGTATATTAATGTAGAATCTTTTGATTTTACTATGAAAGTGAACACGTTTATACATATATGTATAAACACCTTTTTATAGAAACAAAAAATGGCTAAAAATCTACACTCTACTATGAAGAGAGTAGGGGAAGAGGAATTACATTGCTCTAGAGTGGTGTGTCGTGTGCGCAATTTAAATCTGCCCATACAATATCCATAAAAGAATTATGCGCCAGTTAGCTTCTCAACACACCATTTCACATCACGACCCAACAATGCAATCCTACCTTAAGTGACGGGTTGTGGTCCCTTGGGGAGTGTCGTAGACTCCATATCAGGAGTAACAGGGTTCAAACCCCTTCTAACATAGCTTGATTCCTATTCCCTAACGCGTGTTTTATTTCTTAAAGACAACTTAAACAAATACAAACTTAAACCACTTTCGGACAGAGGCATTTTGAGAATTATTCAATTTAAATCTTTAACCTACTTCCACTATATATTAAAACAATTAGTAACGAGAATATGTTCAAAAAGGCTTTAAAAAAATGAATAGTCGAGCTGGGTTAAAGTAAAATGGATTGTCTCTTTTGCCCAAACCAATATTGAATCAACTGCTTCACAAATGTATAGCTTTTGTTATGTTTTTGTTCTTTCATTGTGCGTTTTGCAATATAAATAATATAGATGCACATGAATTTTAATCCTTAACATATAACTTGATTAGAATGACATTTGTCAGAGAAAGTGACGACATAACTTTGTAATAACGTAAACGGAGTTATTTATATTGACACACAAAAAATCATTCGTAATTGACGTGTTATTAAATTTTTTAATACAATGCTTGACACATAAATCAACATTAATATATAAAACCAGCTTGAAAACTAAAAAAAAACTAAAATAAACCTAATTATTAACGACGTTCTCACAAGGTTACATAATTTTGCAAAAACGTTAGAGATGGGACAAATTGATCAATGTAAATTGATTGAATAAAAAAAGCGATTCATTTGATGTTCATGAAAAAAGTATAAATGTTTTATTTTTTGGTGAATTATTGAGTTTAACACACTATTATAGGCTTGTTTTTGCGTATTTTATCAATTTTTGGAAACAGAGTTTCATGATTGCATGAAATAATTTATAAAATCGATTTGATCAGTGATCAGTAATTTCCCATCACTAATGAAATTAGTTTGACAGCTGTCACTCTAATCAAGTTATATTTTAAGGACTATAATTACAAACATAAATGCGTAGTGTTTCAAACTTTTTGAACATTTTGTTTATAATGTCTCTATATTGATTCTTCTTTGTTTATTCTCAAATGTAAACATATTTAAAAAAATGTATATTGTTCAGTGTCCTCGGCACGGGTAACCCCAGTGAGTTCACATTATTTTTATTATTAATCATAGTTTAAAAAAGAAAAAAAAAAAAGAAAAATATTAAAAACAAAAAATCGAAAAAAATAGGGTAAATCATAAAAACACAAATATTGTGTTTTTTAACTACTAAACAGTTTTTTAAATTATTTTTTGTGAATCTTGAGTGTCAGCCCTGGATTTGGATTTGTCGTATTTATCAAATGGGTTTTATGTATATCTTGTAGATATAATAGACAAAACGTCAAAACTGTCTTTAGACAAGATAAATATGGCAATCAAAGGTTTGTTGCTCCGAACAATGAGAGGTTTATTGACTCTTGGTTAAGGTTACACTTTGAGAATTATGCCATCTGACAAATTCATTGCACAGAAACGAATAACGAAAAAATTATGGGGAAATTAAAAAAGGTATATGCACAACGGATTAATAATTTAAAAAATCTTTTATTTCAATCAGAAAAAAAATTGCACGGAAATATAATTTTAGAAAGATTTAATACTTATTTTATCTGTATTTTTATTGATACATTTATTTATTGTTAACGTATATTATGTCCGTTTATTTTCTTATTTTAAAACGAGAACAAAAAGTAAAACAAAGTGATATAAAGCTTATACGTCATTCGAGGGAAAATTTTCTGCTCCACAAGATATTGAATTTGTTTTTACCTTAAACATATTACTTAATTCAATTACGACGAATAACGAAAGTCAGTATTTTCGACACCTCTTCTGTTCGCATTCAATTTATTTATTTACATACATAAGTTAACTGCACATTATTTGAGACATAAGTCTTAACTCCATGGGACTAAAAGTCCTGTATTGAGATGGGACGAGCAATTGGTTGACACAGACTCATGAGTATATATTTATATATTATATCACCACAAGCATAGGATCAGAAAAACAAAAAAAAAAACATAAAAATAAACATATATATGACACATTAATATGGTAAATAGTAAACTCAAACATTCGGAAAATCATCAAGAAGTTTCCCTCTCAAACCTCTCTCACTAAGGAAAATCAAGTACTTAACTTTAAAAAAAAATAGAAAAATATTAAATCAAGGGAATTAAGCTGCCAATGCTGCTTCCATATTTGCTCAGTGTACGGTAAATTTTTTATGAATTATTGACTAATTTGTTGTATAATAATGAAGGGTAATATATAATTTACTAATAGTAATAAAATGAAACAATATGTGTGACGTAAAAGCAAAAACACTTTGAAATCAGTAAATAAATTTAATGTCAATTTGGAGAAGAAAATTTAACCCTAGTAAAATAAGCTTTCTATTTTAATAAGTATGAGTATATTGTTTTCAGTTTTTCTTTTTATTTGGTATAACTTTAATTATATTATCTTGTGTATTCGAAACGACATAACTTGAAATAACCAAATAAATGTTAAAGCACAAGAGCTAGTTTTTTTTTAAAAAGGTAACCGCTATAACTTACGTAGAAAACAAACGATTTGTTTGAATTTTTTGTGCTCATTTTAAAATTTGTAAAAAAACGAACAAAACTTTTGTTTAGAATAAAAAATACAATAAACTTAATTTTACTTCATAGATAAAATTGTGGAAAAATGTTAATTTTCAATTGTAACACGGGCCCTGGGCTTGAAGAAGGAGATTTAGCCATAGATTTGAGAGCACTATATATATCAATTGTGAACTACACTAGGTGATTTTTCACCCCAATATTTCACTGTCTCTGGACTGGCACCTATAGCGTAAGACTGATCACCTTAGGTACCTTAATTTTAAAGACGTTCAAGTTGATGTACCAATGCTGTCCTATGCACCATCGGGTATGGATACGGGGATAATGATGATGCAGTGCCCTGTGCACCATTATGTAGGAATAAGCAAGACTGCAAGCTTAGTTATCACTTATGGAGCGGCTGCAGACATTCTGTCCAATACTTTACTATCTTACAGGTTCGCAATTTCAATGTAGCACCTTGTCAATTGACAATTTAATTACGTACATTGAAAACTTGACAAATATCTCTTAACCACGATTATAATTGATATTTATTTACTAATGTGTGTACTTTTATTTCTTCTCAATATTTTATATCTTACTTCTCTTATAATAGTCAAATACCAAAAAACTCGCCATGAATGTAATGTTTTCTTTTTAATTTGTACTCTTCTTTTTTCTTTTGAAACTGTTTTAACTTCTTGTTTATTTTATTTATTCACTCAAATATTTTATTTTCTTTTAACTCAATTATTTACTTTTTATCACATATTTTATATTTTGTATCTCCATTTTTTGTTACTTACCTACTTGTCTATTTGTATTACACTATACTTGTTTTTATTAGCTATAATAATCAATCAACTTTATTCCCATTTAAGTATTGGCAAACACGCATTTCAAATTCTTTAATTTCTTCTTTTTTAGCGATAGTACGCTCGCTTGATTATTAAATTCACTCACATTTTTCTTTGATTCTTACTGCTACACTTTATTTACTTTATTTTATTTTTTTAAGTTTGATTTATTTTAACAAATAAGTAACTTACGTAATTGTATTTTTGCTCCCGCAAAGCCGAAGCTTGTCTGCCGGTTACATTATGTATTTGGATACATATTTTTTTTATTTATAAAAGGTAAGTACATAGTTAAATAATAAATGAAAAATATAATGTATTTATGTGCACACTTGAGTTTCACTTGCTGTTTTCAATAAGTTTTTGACTATTTTTTAAATGATTTTCGGTTTTTTTCCTCACGATTATTAAATTAAACAGTTTTGGTACTACATTTCCCATTGTTCTATCTCCATAGTAGTTATTCTGTCGTGGCACCATCAGCTGCTGTATCGATACTTGTCGAGTCACGATCTGATAGGTTACTTAAAATTAAAAACTGCAACCGAGGAAATGATCTGTTATTATTTTATACTATATGCTTCCTAATTTGTGTTCACCTTAAAATTCTTTTCACTTTATTTTACTTTTGTGTCATATATTTTATAAAGTTACATATTTTTTCTGTACCTTTATTTATTTAATTATTAGCGTTGTATTAAAGAGGTTCGTTAGCATGTTTGTGTTTTATAAATACCCCCTGGGCGTTAATGAACAAAAAAAAAGGGTTTAATGATGATGATGAAAACAACTAAGCTTATACAATATTAAAATGTTTCTTTTTTGGGTGATAAACTCAGTTTATCCTGAAAATGGCTCCTGCAATATTATCCAAAACGTCGGAACAAATCTAACCCACACGGTAAAACCCAAAAAAGAAACATTTTGATAACAAAGACCGTGAAAACCTTTGCACTTATTTATACGATATTTTTTGTTTGGGCATTTGGAGATCTTTTAATATATCATATAATATTTATTTATTTGTTATTTTACAATGTATTTCTTCCTTTTATTAGATTAATGATAATTATCTTTGGAGTTGTCCCGTGCCAAGGGAGATATTTTACATAATTTTGAAACATGCCTTGTTAAATATAAATAAAAAACTAAATAAAAAAAATAGTAACAAAATTTTAATTGTCAAATATCTCCGTATTGTTTTTATTTATATTTTCGTTTTACTTTTAATATTATTCATTGACATTTGTTTTATTTTTCTTATTATTACAAGAATTCACACATTTGTTTATTTTTTCAATTATAAATGGTATATTCTCTAATTTATATGTGTTTTTCAATTTTTTCATTATAATCGGTATATTCTCAAATTTATATTTTTGATTCAACATTTATTATTATCGGTTTGTTTTCCTATTTATATTTATGTTTTATTTCTTAATTACTAATGCTTTATTTTATAATTTGTATTTATTCTTAAATTTTTATTATTATCGGTTTTTTTTTTAATTTATAATAATTATGTCTCATTTCTCAACTATTATGGGATATTTTCTAATTTATATTTATGATTTAATTTTGTTATTATTACCTGCATGTTTAATAATTTATATTTATCTTGATTTTTTTAAAATGTTTTTTTTTTATTTTTTATAAAGCATCATTTTATGAAATAAAAAAAACACATGTAAAAAAGAAGGTCCTTCCTAAACACAGGAATTTCTTAGCTAGTCGGGACCTGAAACAATGAAACTCTGTAGATTTTTAAACTGTGAAATACATAAATAAATAATTAAAAATAAAACATAATACAAACACATAAAACTCACAAATAAAAACATTTTTATACATATTTGGTCTGATCCACTCATCAATCCGTGCGCATCCCATCTTCAGTATCCATTTCTAAATAGCGATTTAATAGTGACAGTATTGGCTGATATAAGAACTCGTATGTACAGTGGCATTCCGTATTACTTTTCCATCTTTTATGAAAAACTAACGAACGAACTTTTTCGGAACTCTTGTTAATAGAAACGAAATATTATAGGTCAACAAATCAACATAAATACTTTAAAAAGCGAATCAAAGAAATAATTTTCAAAAAGGACAGGAAATGGGGTTATAAAATAGGTTCGATAGGATGAAAATTAAAAACATAAATATTTGAGTATAAATAATATTTGAAGCACTTACACTGCGGTTATTCATTGCATTAATAAATTTTGAATTGTTTCTCGAGAAGAGTAGCTACAAAACCAGTCGGTAATTGAATATTACTTAAAATAATTGACTAATACTCAAATTTACGTATTTTAATTTTAATGAGAAATATTTTGATTGACTTACAGCGGAGACGTAGACAATTTTTGAGAAGAGAATAAATATGGAAGTCTCAGTAGAAACAGGGCATTTAAACTATCATTTAAAAAATATATATATATACTAGCTGACCCAAAAAAACGTTGTCCTGCCCGAACGTTGGCTTGCCTTGGAAAAATACTTTTTATTGATAGATAGGTACTTGTTTGTGATTAAATTACAAAACTAAAATTTGTTTACATTCAAATATTTGATTTAAGTAGGTACTTGTTTATGGTTGAATTCCAAAACATAAAATGAATATTTTTTCAAATATAGCATTTTTTTGCAAACGTCCAACTCCGGTCTTCTCACCAACAGAGGGGTGTACTTATTTAAGAAAACTATTTTTAAAATTTATTGAATTTAATATTATTTTAGTTTTACCGAAAATCCAGTAAAAAGAAATGAATGGGTAGAAATTAAAAAAAAAAAAAGAAAATAATCTGATTGAGGTTCACAAAAAATAAATGCAGTTTATAAACATTCAAAAACAAACTTTTTTAATACGCAAAAAAACAACATCTTTCCATTTTTCTGTTAATGCATTCTCCTCGAATGGAACCCGGTAGATTGATGTATAAAACGTTTATGCTATTTACTTCTTTTTAACTCATTAAATTGAAGATTTTAATATTTACCAACACGCACGGCACAAAGATCTATATTTCACTGAAAACCGCACGTTAATCGGTTAAGCCGTTTAGGAGTTTAGTGACCTCAGACGTACAGAAGAATTATATTTATAAAGATATAAGATATATATGTGTGTTTGCGTTCGTACAATTAAATCCAATATTTTAATTCTGGGATTATTCTCTATTAGTTGTAGATAATCGTGTTAGAAAATGGGAAGCAATTGTGGTAAAGGTAGGTTTGCTTAGTTGGTCACAGTACGCACTGAAGTATATTCACCATTCTGCTTTCGTTTTAATTAAATTGATGTCTTATAAAATTGAAGTTGTAAAAAGTAACGGATTTTTTGTCAAAATATATTTTTAGCATGAACAAAACTGAAAATAAACCATCGATCAATAAAATAATACATTTATTTAAATCATAATCAAGCTTCTAGTATTTTCCACTTATTTTTTTATAAATTTGTATAAACCACTTAACTTTTTAATTACACTTCGACCGGTTTCGAGGTACTTCCTCATCGTCAGGAATTTAACTAACTTATAATTACACGCGTTGCTATTTATATAATAAAATATTGTATGAAAGAGACAGAAAATTGAAAGAAAGAGAGAGAAAGAAGATAAAAACAATCATAACGGAAATAGTTTTAAAAGAGAACTCGAAGTTAAATTTAATTGATTATTTATTATTTGAAGTTTTTGATTAATGGCTTTACTAATTTCTAATCGTTCTAAATTATCTAAACGAAAACCATTTTTATTGACATGCAAAATTTCTACACACGTTTCTTGATTAAATTCATGGTTTTCGGATATAAAATGATTTGCGAATTCTGAAAAATTATTATTACTCAGACATCTTATATGTTCTTTGATTCTAACTTGAAATTTACGTGAAGTTTTTCCAATATAGAAATTTGGGCAATTTAAACAATTTAATTTGTAAATTCCCGAAAGATTTAATTTATCATCCTTATCTTTACAATTTGTTAATATTTTACCTTTGTTATTATTAGTATAAAAAGCTGGCCTAATATTGTTAGGTAAAATTTGTGCTTTATTATTAGAAAATGAATTAATGTACAAAATTCTACGCCAGTTCTCATTTTTATTGGAAATATTTTGGAAACTGTATAAGTATTTTTTCCTATAGTTTAATTTCAGTTTTTTTATACAAAATATTGTCAATTGAATTTAGTTCATAGCCATTATTGAAAGCAATACTCTTTATAGTATTTAATTCTAAGTCAAAATTATTTTTATTTAGTGGTATTGAAGTAAGCCGATGTATCATATAATGGAAAGCAGAGTGTTTATGTGATAAAGGATGATTAGAAGATTTATGGATGACCGCATCTGTATATGTCGGTTTTCTAAATATTTTAATTCAATTTTATTTTTTGTATTTATTAAAGTTAAATCTAAAAAGCTTTGTTGTGAATTTGATTAAATTTCTAAAGAAAATTGTATTTTCTGATGGAAGAAATTTAATAAATTAAAAAATGAATCTAATTGACGATCTGATCCAATCCATATACAGATGACGTCATCAACATTTGTTTTTTATGAATGTATACTAATTTAAAAAATAAATAATTGAATATTTATATTCGTTAATTGTTTATAACCTTTGTATATATATAAAAACTCTTTGGACGTTAATTAACAAATACATAAAATGGTTTTCAAAGGTGTGCAAAATTGTTTTTTTGAAACTTGTTTTATTTATTAAATAAATATACAGCAACTTTTTTCTACTAACTGGTTTCAAAACTACACAAGATTCTTTATCAAGATTTACTTAACTATAGAATTATATTCTATTAGATTTTTTACACTGATTTGTAAATATTGATACACTTGAAGCAAACATGTCAAGTTTTTTACCAAGTTATTTTTAAGTTTCCTCACTTCCTAGTGTGAAATGAGATGGATACTTTCTTTAAAAAGAGACAAGAGTAGTTCATAATGAAAAAACCACAAAGGTAGTACTTCAAATTAAAATTTTATATTGTTTTATTGGTTAATTTTTCCAAAATTACATTGAAACTTTAATGAAATATATCAATATTATTCATCAAAAATGCATGGAAAATGCAGTTTACAGTATAGTAAGTCACTGAAATAAATTTGTATGAAATATTTACGAAGGTTTTGGCATCTGAGCGCGGGCTAGTCATTTTTTACTATGAGTATTTGATATGTAATATTTATAAAAACTTACATAGAAAATAATCATAAAGGAAAACAAAGTTATTGTGGTTGATAAGCAAAACAGCATTAGAATTTAAAAAAATACCAGAGGATAATAGGATTTAAGTGTGTTGTTAAACAAACATTTATACTAAATTTGGCAATAAATGAAAAACTTATACTCCTGACCTCTGAGAAAATATACAAAAAGAAAAGTAAAACACGATTCAAGTGTACTGTTATATTATATATATGAACTCATATAAGGAGTGCTTAGTTTCTGTAATAATTTGTTTTACGAATCCAAAATGTTCGATCGTACGCTTCAGATGCACAGTTAAAGTTTGCAGTGTGAAACAATTTAAAAAAAAAATCGATTGTGACCCGCCAGCGGTGCTATTCTAAACCGCTATCGCGGCCGTAGAAAACCTTTTTATCTCGCCATTTACATACAAAATACGCAATTCAAATTGGTTTTACATACAAAATACGCGAGATAAAAGTGTTTTCTACGACCGCGAGAGCGTTTGGAATAACACCCCAGGTATCGAACCCGGACTCAATTATGGCTAGCAAACGCGCTAATTTATATATTATGGGGCGTTTGCCAAAACTCGATTTCCTTCTTAGGATTTTAGATCTGAAAGTAGCCATCTTGATATATTTGCTGCAAAACCACATTTTCTTTAAGTAAAATTAGAACCATTTTTTTTAAACGAACGTCGATAAAATATATCTATTTCAATTGTTGATTTTGACTTTTGGCAAAATATGTTTTTTTTATCGCTCAAATAAGTTTTGAACCGTTAGAATATTTCGTAAAACCACGCGTAGGCACCTACCTAATATTCACCGCATGCGCTCTCCGAAGCTCGCCCGATCTCCAAAGCTTTCGAGAGGAGCTTTTAACAGCACACGCTTTATTTCTTGTCCAGTCTGATTTCATATTGCGCCACGAGTTGTCTACTTCGCAGTGACGTCATATTCATAACATAAAATAAAAGTATAAATAAATGAAATTCCAGTTAACGCGGAACATACAATGATTGGGTGTAGAATAAAAAATTGAACGAGTACGTTCATAAAAAGTTATCGTAAACTTTGTTAAAGTTAACTTCGTTTTCTTTTGTGAGTTTTAAATTGGCGTTTGGAAGTTTGGTTCCTAGCATTTAGTTGATTACTTAATTTCCTTGTACAATGAAAGTTTTATTTTAAACTAGGGTGCAATTAATAGTGAATAAGTGTAACCGTTTCACGGGTTGGGAGTTTTAAAAACTTTGGTAAGTATTTTTTTTGTTATAAATTCTAAACAATTGTCGTTTTGGTATTTTGCATTATCATTGAGTTTTTGCCCTAAAAATTTAAAATCTAACAAACAGTCTGTAATACAACCAGTTGAAAATATTTGTTCTATAAATTACAGAAATTTCACGGCTATTATGCATTGGTATTTATTTATTTGAAGAAATCTATAAAAACACGAATAAAATTAACCCATAATTTTTTGAAAGACTATTTTCATGTATGGAATGTTCGTTGATTTTAAATACGGTTTTTGTTTTACAAAAAATAATTAAATTTTATGTATACGTAAATTGTTTTATTTTAAAATAAAAAAACACTTTCCATTAACTCATTATTTGTGTGTTGAAATACGGATCGGTAGAATACACCATTTTAATAAAGACAGTGTATTAATGGTTTAACACATTTATGTTTATATATATTAAGCCAAATATGTAAGTATTATATTTTTTTGTAAAAGGCAGATTTGCCGTTTATGTTAATAAAAAAATAAAATTAACACGTTGAAAAAAAAAAAAAATTTTACAGCTTAGAAATATAATATTTCTTTTTTTTTACTGTTCAATATAGATATCTGTTATGGTTTCTGAGGCTAAGTCATATTTTAAAACTATTTTAAATATATAAAACTGTTATAATAATAAATATATCGTCACCTTATCCCCTCGTAAAAATGAAAAGGGTACTGTATTCGTATATCAATTGCACCATATCGAAGTAATTATCATTATTTTATTTTTTTTAATATTTGCGTTCTTATGATTTACCCAAATTTTTAATTTTGAGGGCCATTTTCAACGAGTTCTTAATAACTTACTATTAGACAATGGGAATCAAGTTGGGGCAGAGTACCTAGGATTTGAACCACGGAACATTTTATAAAGCCAAGTGGATAGTTCATTCATTATTTTTGATGTTTGAGCACTTACTTTGTGGAACATTATTATTTAATATATAGGTTCATTTATTATTGATTTATTTAGTAATTGTACTGCGCATTATTTTACGGATGGTTTAACCAATTTCGTTATGCAGACTGTAAAAATAAAGTAGAAATTAATACATTGAAAACAAATAGCTGCTAAACTGCCAATATGTACTGAAAAATAAGTCCATATTATCTGCAGAAGCCGTATTCAACAAACGAATTTCTCTACTAATGGGTGAATTCTGACTTGCATTTGTACGTCTTCTGGGTGCGTAAAACACTGCATGAGATCTTGTTCTAGTATAATTTACTTTAATTAGTAATTAGTACTAATTTAATTTACAATTTTGAAACATACAAACCGATCACTCTCAGTTTATTTGGTTTATATATACTCCTAGAAATCAGCTTAAAGAAATGTTTCCAAAGAAAAATTTGGCGACGAGATTCAAATTCATCATCCCTGCTACAAATATTTAAGGGATACAAAAATTTGGCGACGAGATTCAAATTCATCATCCCTGCTACAAATATTTAAGGGATACAAAAATGGAAAGCAATTATTTTATTTTAGATATAAGTATCGCAAAAATCTATTTTGCTCTTTCTCTATTTGAAGGATGTAGTTCAAAAATAGTAACAACAGTATTCTACTATGGCGCGGACAGGTGTATCGTTCAATATGCGTATTGCATTTGTATTATTGAAATATTTAGAGTTTCGAAGTACAAATTCAAGCATCTAGCTTGATGTATCTACAATACTAGTAATATAGGAGTATAACGTGAAATTTGATTCAAAAATACATCCAAGATCCTTGATTTGATAATTGCGTGTCAAAAGTGGATTATTCATGCTGGAAGGATATCTATATGTTTCTTTGGAGCAAGTTTACGAGATAACGCACCATTTTGGAATGCTTAAAGATAATTTGTTCGGTACCGACCAACGCAACGCCACAAATTACTCAAATCATTTTAGAAGCAAAATGAATCCTCATCATTTGAAAATCTTGACATCATCAGCAAAGTGAAGGTAGTTGAAGTTTATTATTATTAGTTAATGTATGTGCGTGAAATAGAATCAGAATTCTAGACGAGTACTTTCGACTCGAATGCTACTTTCAGGCTAAAATCCTGAAATAGAAAATTGAGTGGAGAAAAGTAAGTCATGTGTTTAGTGGTTGGAGCGTTCGTGTAGCAAGCTTGAAGTACCGGGAAGCGTCGTAGCTAGGGGCTGGTCAGGGCGCAACCCTCAGGGGGGCGCACTTTTTAGACGCACAGTTTTTTTTCACTTTCTAGTAAAAGAGTCTTGGCGGGCGCAAAATTCAAATCTTGCTAGGGGTGTTTATGACCCTGGCTACGACGCTGGTTGCAGGTTTGATTCTTTGGAAGGTTCACATGAAATATTTGTTGGTTTTACAGTGCAATATTTATCTCTCCTTGGACCAACACCCAACGCATAAGACAGATCACCTTGTCTTTCTGTAAAAGATGATTGCATTTATTTTCAATGCAACATCTTATGCACCATCAAGTGTGGATAAGGGTTTAACTTATGATTTTTTTAAAAAAATCGGTAGGTAAAGATATTTGCATGTGAAATTGTGTACGATTATAGACAATTTGTATGTTTTTTTAAGAAAGTATCTATGTTGAATTATCTAATCAAATAAAATTTATAATGAGGATGTTATAAAAATAACTTTATTGACCAATTCACTATACGTTTTTTGTACGTGACTTTTTTATACTCACCCTGCCTTTGTCTGTGAACTTAAAACCTTTTTTCTACAAAGTCGAATTCAAAATACATTTATACCTTTTTATTGATAAGTTAACGGCCTTTTTCTTCCACATTGGTTATTTTTATGTAAATAATATCAGTATCTTCCCACCAGTATTTTCGGTTCATTGGGTACTTTACAGAATAACATCCCTTAACTATTTTGTGTGGGAAAAAGTTTAGCAAATAACCCGGCTCCGTATAAATACATATTGAAAAAATCGAAGTCAAATGCCTTTCTATAAAATAAGAAAACCAGAAGTCGCCAGTGAAATACAGTACTTAACAAAGAAATAATAAATTTTTCAGGTTTTAAGGGAAAAACAAATCCGAAAAATCTTTGGGATTGTTCAAAAATAGTACTTTAAAAAAAAAAAATTTCAAATAGAAAATTTAGTAGAGTATGTAATTGAACTTTTGTGAGTCGCAAAGGTTGTGATGGGCTGGATACGTAAAAAGATGGTCGATAACTATGGCCATTATACCTTTTTCCTCACGCTAAGGTTTATAGTAGCATTAAAATATTTAAAATTTGTATTTTAAAAATAATATTAACTATGATTAAAACGGTTTTTTAATATAAATTCATCGACTACATGTTTAAGTTAACATATTTCTTTGGGATATGTCTAGTCTGCCTAACTGGGTACAGCCCGTTCTGAATCAGTCATTTTTATGCAAAACAAAAAATAACAAGACTACCTACTTGTTCAATTTATTATTCAGTTATACAAAACTTAATGGTACTATTTATTCAAAATTTATTGGAACAGACAGGTAAAACATTTTTGAGAAGGGAATATGAAAGTCTAGGCATTTATAGATCTTATGACTTATCATTGAAACATTCATTTCAATTCAATGCATTTTTTTAAAAAATAACATATACATTACAAACATATATTCAATACGTACATATTATAAAAAAGAAAAAAAAATACACGAAAGAGACTCATGTCAAAGTAATAGGAGAATCCTGCAACGGAAAACCCCTTCGGATACATGGAACAGATCAATATCCAGAGCGATGTTGTTAAGCATAGCGGAAGCCCTTCCAACAGGCATAACCATAGGTAGGTTGGTCCTGAATATCGGGATATGAAACAATCTATGCTGACGCTATCTTAAGTAATTATCAGGAACATATAAACCAATGCTCATCATATTCTCAGAATTATCGATCATACCGCGCAACAATTGATAAAAATGTGTAGTCAAATACACATTCCTTCTAGTCTCTAAACTGTTGTAGCCAATCATACCCTGGAGAAACTCAGTTGGGTTGAGCCAAGGATAATACCCGCACTCTCTCATGTAGAGGTATCTCAGAAACTTCTTTTGGATTTTCTCTATCATAAGAGAGTACTTCAGTTTATATGGTCCCCAAATCATCGAGCCACTCTCGAGTCAACTTCGCACCAAGGAGTTGTAAAGAGCTCTCAGTACGCGGGTTTTTTCGAAAACTCTGGCAGTACGCAGAACAAATCCTAACATCTTCAATGCATTACCACTGATTGTCTCTATGTGTTCATGAAATGTCAGAGTGCTCACAAATCTAAGGTCTCAGGTC
The DNA here is from genome assembly GCF_059751315.1 of Micrasema longulum. Lineage (NCBI taxonomy): Eukaryota > Metazoa > Arthropoda > Insecta > Trichoptera > Brachycentridae > Micrasema > Micrasema longulum. Next base: position 416,357 of record NW_028277736.1, read on the forward strand.
CTTAACGTTCGATGTTCGTATCAGATTCTGGTCATTCATTTTGTAGCGAAAAAGAGAGTTTTTTGAGCCCTAGTGTAGAAAACCTAAGTTTGTTTCGCCTTCCCCATTCAGATACTCGTATATTAGATATATCTACTTGGAGAAAAAGAAAATCGTCAGAAATTGTCACCTTTAAGAATGTTTTTAAGTCATCCGCAAACAACAGAAAACGCGAGTTCAAAATTACACTTTTAATATTATTAATTAAAATTGAGAACAATAATGGACCTAGGTTAGAGCCTTGCGGGACACCCGAAAAAGTATGGAAACACTCTGACGTGAATAGACCATAGGAAACGTATTGGTTTCTGTTTTGGAGGTAGTTCGCCATCCGAAAAACCGATATCATACAGCTTATGTAATAAAACATAATGGTCGACAGTCTCAAAGGCCTTGGCGAAGTCATTATATGAATAGTCTACCTGATGTCCTGCATCCAGAGCTTCCGTGACGTAGTTTATAAAAAACCATTTGATTGGTTTCAACCGAACAGCCTTTCTTGAACCCATGTTGTTCATCAATAATAAATGGCTCTACTAGGGAAGTGGCTACCTTACACACTGTGTAACATTCACCATTTTGCCTTTGTTTCAACGTCCACATTTCCTTAACTCTTCCATCTGCTAGTTTTAAAATCAAATTTAAATTTCATAAGTAAATGTGTTAATTATTTTATTTTTTTGGTTCGGTCAACAGTTCTTCAATGTTCGCTAGCTACATCAACTTGAACTTATTTACTAACTATAACAAAAATAAGAATGATCTTGTTATTTATTGTTGGCCTCGTGGTGTAATGGTCAGCGTGTTTGCCTACTATGCAAGAGGTCTCGGGTTCGATTTCCGACATAATTGATGTGGAATATTTATTTTAACAGGCGTTTTTGCACTAGAATATTTCATAGTCCCTAGACTGGTATCTGAAACGAAAGACTGATCATCTTACCTCCATGCAATGAAAAATATCAAGATACGTTGCGATTGGTGTACTAATTGGTTTAGTTTGTTTTAAATCTTAAAATTGCGATATAATTTACTTATTTTTTGCCTTCTTTTACATTTTTCTAAATATTATTTGAAAACATCAAATTATACGAGTATGTACTTTTTTTCGCTCCTTATATTTAAGCTAGTAGTAATTATTATTATGCAACTATGTAGTGTTAGCACATGTTTTCATGTAAAGGATCTTTACCGACAAGCCATATTAATTGACTTGGTGAGTCCTGTAATTTTTTTTTATGTTTTAAAAAATAATAAAAATGTAATATTGTACGTAAAAAATAAATTAAAAAATAAAAATGTTAGGGAAACAATCTATTATATTAAATACAAATCTCTAGTGGTATATTTAAACAAACGCCTTACATTTTAAAACAAATTATTCGCAATTGATATTTTAAAATATTAAGATTTAAAAAGGAATGCAGTGCCCTATGCACTATTTTGTGCGGAAAGGAAATGATGATGATCATTGTATTGGTCGGTATTGATCAAGTAGTTTATTTATCTTCGCACGTCTTTTTCTATCTTATTATTTCTTCCCGAAAAAATGAATTCAATTTCCTACATATCAAGACCATTACAAAAATGTCAAACCCCAATCTATGTTTGAAAAGAAAAACTACAGTTTTTTTACGCAATAACTTCCTAAATCATAGATAAAGAAACCATATTACGTTAGAGTGCTTCATAAATATGTACAATATACATTCTTAACATGCGTAAGCGTCAAATATTTTTACCCATCCACTTTTAATTTGTCGATCCCATTGAGATTTGAGATGTAATTATATTACGAACATCAAAACTTTTGATGCGATGACGTTTAACTTAGAAAACATGAAACAAGCACGTAGATGTTGGCATTTGATTCGTGGGTTTTTCCTACTTTGCAAGAATGAAAGAAAAAAATAATGCAAGACGCCTACAAGAGTGAAATAGAGTCGTCGCTTCAAACATTTGGACATACTCAAAATATTGTTGATTGAACTAATTGGCATAAAAAGAAGTTTTAAAAAAATTATTTTCTGGGGCTGCCCATTAGGTAAAACAATTCATCAAGGTATGAATTTTGTTTATTTATTTTTTCATATCGTAAAATATTTTCAATATTTAAAATAATGTGACCTCACTTGGGTTGACGTGACAACATGGCATATTTAAACGCAATACAATAACATCGGTAAACAGAATATTATAATAATAATAAAGTTTGACGATTTCATATAATAAACACCTATGAACAATAACAATATTTTAAAATTTTATTTGAAAAAAAAAAGAAAGATAAGAAAAATTAAAATACATTAAAAATACGATAATCCAACAAGCTCTGAAATATTTTATAGTAGGGACTGATTGTATAAAATAATATAATATTTATTATAGTATTTGTTACAGTACGGACTTTTATAAATACTTTAAACTGAATTATTTTTTAAAAGAAGACAAAATTTGACTGCCACGAAATTGACCATCCGAGGTTTGGTGGAAAAATACTGTCAAATCGTTCAAAATGTTTTCGTTTTTTTAACAATAAGTCAAAAATGTCATCGTTGAACGATTTTAATTGCATAAGCATTGATTGGCATAGTCCATTCCGTATTCGGAAATAAAACAAAACTAAGAGACGTTAATAAATTACGACAACCGGTAAACGTCAAAAAATGACACCATCTTCATTATTCTACTATTAATGTTTTACTCGCCAACATTGGCGGGTTAAACTTTTAACTAATGTTTAAAAAGTTTTATCATCCACCTTTGGTTACTATAGATGAAACAACTCATTTTTTTCCAATTTGGACTATTACTACAGATTTTTTACTATTACGAATGATCAAACAACCGGGCCTTAGTCAATCGGCGAAGGATAACGAGGTATTACACACTTTTTTTGGTTTTGCTTTGGGCAATAGCAAATAAAACATACTTTCGACATTTCCATATAGATAAATAAGTAACATAGAGGTAAACGTAGATGCATACTTCAGCTTGTCATGAAGAGGAAGATCGAGGGACGTAGAAGGGTCAGAGGAAAACAGCTATTCCGAAACATCCGAGCAAACACCAGAATTAGACCTGTGGAGGAGCTGTTTAGCACTGCTAAGGATAGGGAAGTTTTCTCCCGAGTGATCGGCAACGTCGGGGGGACCCAAAATGACACATGAAGAAGAAGAAGAGGCAAAATCACTTAAAGTACAGTACTGCCTTCCACATGTCACCTTAAATGATATTATCAGATACATTTTTTAACGTTCTATAGTACTCCGTCAGCCTGTTGTTTTTACTTAAAACATTTAAAAAAAATTAATGACTTAGAGTTTAAGAGAGATGAAATGAAAAATGGGTTTCCGTTTCTGACAATCCTGTATGAAATTTCTTAACAATCGGGAAAGCTAAACAAAATATTAAGATTTCCCGGGAAATCCAAAAATAAATTTATCTTCCAAATCTTTTATGAGTAACCTATTACCAATGACGAAATGGTTTATGCGGCGAACGGATTAGGTAAACAACGCAAAAACTCCGGGAAATGACAACCTCAGTACATCAAATCCAAAGTTTTAAAGGAAAATAATGATGTTTTTATCTCATTGTATTATCATTGCTAAAACGAAGGTAACTTCCGAAGTCTTGGAAAAAGCGAAAACGACTGTAATACCTACAGCAGGAAAAGACGATTATCGCAAAGTAAAATCTTTTTGTCCTACTGTCGACAGCAACATTAAAAAAAATTCTTTGGGTAATAATTAATTGGTATTTACCATAATTTGAATAAAAACTTGTATGTATTCACCAATATTACTTTCTTTCACAAAGAAGCGCCGAAAAAGCCCTTAAAGAGCAACTTCTTTTATTGAGAAAGAAAGGGAAACAAAAAAAAAACAGGTTTTTTATTTAATATACGAACGGCGTTCAATATATTCTCGGTATTGATATAAAGGAATAACACTATAAATGAATAGTTAGTTACCACGTTATATTGTACACATTAGTAGTATGAATTTCATAACAAACGTATCATTAGTCATTAAGTAGCTGTCCCCGAAACATAAGCAAGATGAGTCATTTTGCAAAGTTAAACAAACTCGAGTACCGTGCCGTTAAAAAATTCTTTACCAAACATGGAAAAAAAAATCAAAAAACTATCCATAAAAAGATGTCAGTAGTTTACAAAGAGTCTGTTCTTTCATTATTGACAGTTTAAAAGTGGTCCAGTTAATTTAAGAGGGGCCGAGAGGGCACGGAAGTAGCCAGTAATGAAGAAAATGTGGAGAAAATAGAAAATTTAATAGCGAAGGATGACAGAATGAAGATGAAAAAGATAGCCGAGATTACAAGCCTATCCACTGGTCTCATTATTTTTTTTTTATACGACCGCTTACACCTGTCAAAATTCAGTGCAAGATGGGTGCTGCGATTCCTAAGGACACTCCAAAAATCTTCCCGCGTACAAAACTGCAAACAGTTTTTGGAGCTCTGTGATGAAAATTCTAAAGAAATTCTCGACAAAATCGTTACTGCACGTTACTGCTAAAAATTTTGACAAACTCAAAACATTGTTAATTTAAAAAAAAAATCGCATTGTGTTTTTTGAGACTATTTTGCACTTTTTATTTTTTGTTTTCCTTAAAATATTACATTGATAAAATGGCCCAGCCAACGGTATTTTTGATAATGAACTCTATTATACATCTATCATTATACATATAATTAATCATCATACATCTATTTAATTGAACGAAGTATGTAATGATACAAGCAAATATAATTTCAAATTGTACGAAAATACGTCATAATAGATTTTCCAGAAACATAACGTTGTTCTATAAATCTCCAGTTTAAATTACATAGTAACTTTGGTTAATGTTCCAAGATTAAACGTAATTTTTTTTCAAAATTTAAAATAATTTGATTTATAAATAAAGAGCGTAAATTTGAACAAAATAGTGTAAAGCAGATTTTGAAACTTCAACACAATTCCTAATTAATTGCTTATTTTTTTATAAATTTGTACGAACCACATTACATCAATCGGGGACCAGGTTACCACCTCATTATCAAGACTCATATTTAACTGAGAATCACTCGCGTCAATATTCGTATTATAAAATATTGTAAGTAAGAAGAGAATAAAGAAAGAAAGAGAGGTAAAGAAGTTAATATATTATGTATCATGAGGCAAATGTCTTTAGAAGATGACTCAAAGTTCAATTTGATTGATTATTTTATATGGTATGTTCTTGGTTAAAAGCTTTACTTATTTCTTATCTTTCGAGATTGTCTAAATTTACGATATTTGGAAATTCTACGCCCCTTTATTGATTGAAATTGTGGTTTTCGAATATTAGATTATTCGCGAATTCTGAGAGGTTATTGTCGTTGATTCCAATTTTAGATTTACTTGAAGTTTTACCACTGTAGACACTTGGGCAATTAAAATCAGTTAATTGTGAATTCTCGAATGATTCAATTTATCATTTTATTTTTTGTAAAACAAAATGATAAATTGAATCATTCGAGCGTAAAATACTTTTCGAATGTTTTTACTTAAAATCTGAGCGATAATATTATGAAATGAATCAATATATATTAAGTAATATCTACGGCAATTATCGTTTTTATAACAAAAGTTTTAAGGAGTGGCAAGCGGTGAGTTGTATAGGTCATCAAATTTTACTTATTTTTCTGTGGTTCGGTGAACAACATATTTCCTTTACAACAGAAGATTATTACAAATTATATATATAATTAACTCAAGCAGCAATAATTATTAACTTCGTTATATATGTTGCTATATACTTCACTATTTAAATACAATATTTGTACAAAGGTTTTCTGAATAATAATACAAAGACATTTAGCAGATATTATTTTCATTGTGATTAAAATGTCAACACAAAGCTCTGTGCCGATTTCCTCTAGAAATTAATAATAGCAAAAAGGGCCACATCGCGCGCCTATGTTATAGGTATGTCAACAGTATTTCAATAAATATTGACCATAAAAAATCATGTTCAAAATACTATTTTTCAAATGGACAATCTTCAAAATATATCTGCAAACTGCAAACTTACTTAAGGAAGAAATAAAATCAACTGTGTTTTAGGAATTTTAATAAAAAGAAGTAATCAGCCAGTTTCATCATTCATGGGAACGGTTTTGGTGCAAGGAGCATTGTTTATTTATTTTAGAACGCCGAAGGTAATTTATAAAAAAAACACAATTATTTTACCTATTTTTCCATGTATAATAATAATATTTTTTTAACAAAAATTACAATTTCCTTATCTACTACATACATACTTAGGTAATAGATTTCTCTGGATTTATTATTATTATTTTTTTTTATTTTTATTATTTTACATATTTATTACAGCAATATACAAGTAATTATTTATACAACAAATTGATTCAGTAGTAAAAGTGAGCATACATATTTTTTATTTTTGCTGTTGATTCATCTAAACTGCCTAACTAGGGATAGCTTAATTACAACATAACATATAACATTATACATATAACTTCTATAAAACATTACCATCGATAGTCAAATATAATTGTTAACTGCTCATAATCGCTTATATGGACGATTCACCCATAGAATATAGGTACCTTTACATATTTTAAAAATGTATTTTATTTTTTACCATCATCAATTTAATATATTATTTAACTATTTTTAAAAGCTAAGTTTTTAATTGCACTTACTTTTTAATTAAATTATAAATTACGTACTATATTTTATTGACTAATACGAGAGTTTGACCTTCTTCAACATGGATGTAGTTTGGTCGCGCCACTTGCCCGTTAGCAGTTGCACGCTCAAAAAAGGCTGATTCGCTGGATGCGTTATTCTCGGTACACTTTACCACAGAACCCTAAATACACTGATTGTAACTCCTACCTTATTCTGGGTTCTGGCACCTCTATTGCTGTTACTTCTGTCGCGGCAGTCAGGATCAGATCCTACCTTGATGTCAGGGAGAAAGGGCACTTGACAAATTATACACACCGTAGATTTAATACTTAATTTAATATTATTGATGGCAAATATATCTTTTTTGCAATCGCGATGACAATATGAGAATCACATGTGCACACGGTCGGTTCAGTCGTTGTTCTGGCGCCGGAACAGTGTAGGTACCCACGGTAGGAAAAATGCAACATCTTAACCAGGGTCCCGTAGGTAGTAAACAAATCCAAACGCCCCTAGCAAATGTGCTAGATATATAATATGTATCTATGTGTGCACATGTGGCGTAACCATAGTTATTATCAGGGATGTAAAAATTCAGGCATTAACATGGTTTATGTCTTATCTTTATTCATATTTTAAAAAAGTCAATGTTTGTATTGGTATAATAAAGGGGTCTCTAATAGGCACAAAAATGCTGATTTCAGGAAACTCAGTGAACTAAGTTGTATTTGCGTATCAATCCGATCTATTTGGGAATCTAGATTAAGTACGGGCGGTTCAAGAAAACAGTTCTGGGTCTAAAATAGAACCAGAACCCTGAACGAGTATTTTTGACTTAAATCTCAGTTAAAAACCCTTTAATGGAAATAAGTCCACTTTAAGTCTACCATGCTTTAGGTTTTGGGTTTGATTTCTGGCAATTTGACGTCCACTCTACGTGAAGTATTTGTTTTATTTATTTATTTATTTTAAGGAAACAAACAGTCGAATATGATATAGAAATATAAAAAAAAAATACAGTTTAAAGACAGACCAGCAAAGTTTATAAATAAGAATCATACATATTATTAAATTGTGTTAAGACAAAAGCGTGTTTTTATGTGAATATGTATGAGAGTAAGTGTAGATGTGTGTTTATGTGTATAATTGTATTTTACAGGTGGCTTTACATTGAAAGGCCCCATCCACTTACCTAATCCTTTTTAAATATTTTGTGGCCTCTTTTCTGATCCGCATATTGCAAAAATAATCGTTTTTAGCTTCAATGAACGATGATTATTTTTTTTCCAAAAATTCTTTATTTACAAAAGATTCGCGGTTTTTAAAGAATTTTCGTTTATTGCATTCAATGCCACTATCGCCGTCAAAGCACTCTTAGTATATATAGTCAATTCGTCTCTTACCCTCAATGTCATTTTCAATTTTTTTTTTAAGATGGTTTTTTTTCCTTTCTCAGTAGTGGTAGTCAGAGAAAATAGACAGCCACACACGTTTATCCTTACATACATTTCTAGCTTCTTCCATTATCTGCCTGCTTTTGACATGAATATACTTAAGATTTTGGTTTATCTGATCATGCCACGTTTTCCTTGGTCATCCTCGTACCACATTACTATTCATGCTTGCCATATATACATATTTTACCGTTCTTCATCATCCGTTCGTTCTTCGCGATTAAGTTAAATCAATTTAAACATTAATTAAGACTCATTCTTTCTGGCTGCGATACGATCTTACTTGACACTTAATGATGCTCACACTTACACACACCTGAACACTTACTCTCACACAAATACACACAAACAAACCTCTACACTTTCTCTCATACAAATAAACAAAAACACACACCCTTTTGTAGTACCACGACTTAATATGTATGATTTTTATTTCGAAACTTCGCTGGTCTGTCTTGAAACCGTAACTTTTTGATGTTATAATATCGTTGTCTACTGTTTGTTTTTGTTAAATTAATAAATTAACTATCTCAGACACCTTTTCTTAATCTTATCGGTTAAATTCAACTCAGATTTACACTCTCGCATGATTGATTTTATCGTTTGTAACGGTTCCACACTACAACATTTCATTAATCCTGGATTGGAACTTGAAGCGTGAAACTCATCAAATTAACTTTTCTGTAACATAATGATCAAGATACACTGCAATTGTACTAATGCAGTTTAAAATACACAATAAACAGATCTTGACATATGTGCACTTATACTATAATACATAGTTTTCTCAAACATTTGAGCGAGAGATTGCATTTCGACAGCATTTAGCTTATTTTCATCGTTGTTTTTTCAATTTTATACTTCGCTTACAAACATAAAAGTCAGCATCGGGGCTCCAATGTGAAAACGATTAAAACTATAATCGTAATTGTACTGTTTTGTGAAATTGCGCTTCAATGGTAAATATTATTGGTTTCTGGTCGTATCGTACTGTAGTCAGTTAATCAATACAACCCAGAGAGTTCGAAACAGAGTTCAGAGAAGATTTTAAGGATCAAGAATGTTTGACAACCTAGTTTAACTAAACTTGGCCTCAGGGTATCTAAACACATTTGTTTTACACTAATACATCTGTAACGTTTGTAAACACTCGTACACATACGCGACGGATTCATTAGCATTAGCATCGTGAATTTATTATTAATTAAAAATAGCAGGTTTAAATTAATTGACAAGAATTGATGAGAAATGTTAAGAGGATCAGGGTCGCAATTACAAACGCTATCTTCATTGGAACATTTCGAGACGGTATGAAATTACATTGATAGTAATGTACGAACATGTAGGTATTTGTAACATTTCGTCGGTAACATGCACTATCCTGGATTCAAACTAAAGATATGAAACTCTTTTTTTCTAAGATTTATTTTGTTGCCCTTTAATAATAAGGAATATTTTTGTGTTTTTTTTTTCCTTTTATATTTCCTTTTTTAATAAGTATAAAAAAATATCATCTTTTAAAGAATATTTTACATTTTCTTTCTTATGTTACACAAAAACTTAAACTGTCCATTATTTATTATGGGAGCAAAAATTTATTAACATTTTCTTGTATACCCACGAACAGGCCATGCCTTTGTGGGATTTTTTTGTTTTTCTATTTTTACTATTAATATGTATTTTATTGCCTTATAATAATGCTTTTTTTTTAAACTCTGTTTTATCACTTATGTTTATTGTCAAAAAACAAAAAAATATAAATGAAAAAAAATAAGCATAAAAAATTTATTTAAATTGAACGTGTTTAGAATTAAATATTGTAAACATATTCTTATTTTCATACAGAAAACTAAATGACAGATCATAAGCCCCATATTCCTTTTTTTAAGGTATTTTCCATCCCGGTACAAACATAAAAGTCAGCATCGGGGCTCCAATGTGAAAACGATTAAAACTATAATCGTAATTGTACTGTTTTGTGAAATTGCGCTTCAATGGTAAATATTATTGGTTTCTGGTCGTATCGTACTGTAGTCAGTTAATCAATACAACCCCAGAGAGTTCGAAACAGAGTTCAGAGAAGATTTTAAGGATCAAGAATGTTTGACAACCTAGTTTAACTAAACTTGGCCTCAGGGTATCTAAACACATTTGTTTTACACTAATACATCTGTAACGTTTGTAAACACTCGTACACATACGCGACGGATTCATTAGCATTAGCATCGTGAATTTATTATTAATTAAAAATAGCAGGTTTAAATTAATTGACAAGAATTGATGAGAAATGTTAAGAGGATCAGGGTCGCAATTACAAACGCTATCTTCATTGGAACATTTCGAGACGGTATGAAATTACATTGATAGTAATGTACGAACATGTAGGTATTTGTAACATTTCGTCGGTAACATGCACTATCCTGGATTCAAACTAAAGATATGAAACTCTTTTTTTCTAAGATTTATTTTGTTGCCCTTTAATAATAAGGAATATTTTTGTGTTTTTTTTTCCTTTTATATTTCCTTTTTTAATAAGTATAAAAAAATATCATCTTTTAAAGAATATTTTACATTTTCTTTCTTATGTTACACAAAAACTTAAACTGTCCATTATTTATTATGGGAGCAAAAATTTATTAACATTTTCTTGTATACCCACGAACAGGCCATGCCTTTGTGGGATTTTTTTGTTTTTCTATTTTTACTATTAATATGTATTTTATTGCCTTATAATAATGCTTTTTTTTTTAAACTCTGTTTTATCACTTATGTTTATTGTCAAAAAACAAAAAAATATAAATGAAAAAAAATAAGCATAAAAAATTTATTTAAATTGAACGTGTTTAGAATTAAATATTGTAAACATATTCTTATTTTCATACAGAAAACTAAATGACAGATCATAAGCCCCATATTCCTTTTTTTTAAGGTATTTTCCATCCCTGTTGTAATTTTTAATCTTAATGACTCTCGAGGGGGTGAAATCCAGTATTTTTATCTGCAAACATTTGGAAAAACTCAAATATATATTGTAATAAAACCAAATGGTCCGAGAAGAACTTTCAAAATTGGAAAATTGTTTTCAGGTGTTGCTTAATATGTGAAATAATTCAGTCAGATAAATCTCTTCACAACAATAAAGGTTTCAGCTCTTTTACTTCACTTAAATCAACAAATGGAAGAATTAAATAAATATGAATGTTCAAACATTGGTAGAATGGTGAATGGTACACAGTGTGTAAAGTACCCACTTACACCAGCCAATGACAGGTCATAAGCCCTGTAATTCTAGACTTCCATTTCCCTTTTTTAAGGTATTTTCCATCCCCGTTGTAATTTGTTAGTAGAAAACTAAATTTTACTTTGTAAATAAATTTTAATTTCCCATTTAAATACAGTCCCAGGGCCCCCGATTAAAATCAGAAGTAAACATTTATCTTCAATTTTATCTACAAAATAAAATAAAGTTTTCTGTATGAAAATCCGAATATGCATACATATTAATTTTTTTACCCATGTTTAATTATAGTCCTAGTCCCATCTCAATACAGAACTTTGAGTCCCATGAAGTTGAGACTTATATCTCAAATAATGTACAATAAACTTATGTATGTAAATAAATTAGTTATCTACGAAATTTTTTTTATGTTCATGGAAATATACTCATTCTCGTTCGCAAATATTGATTTTTCTTAATTGACGGTCGAAGATAACTCTATTATCTTCTTATTTTAATCGAGGCCCCGGACTTGTTACATTGAATCAAGGTAATATATATGTTTATATTTTATTTTTATTTATTTTTATTTATTTGTTTATTCACACTCTTTATCAAAATACAATTCCATGTTCACTTTGCCCAGCTAACAAGGGTACATACCCCGTTCCAAGCTAGGCAATTACATTTTAATATATTATAATAGTTAACAAATTAATATAGAGCACAGACAAACAAAATATAAACTTATTCGGATACACATTTTGATTCATATACATACAGACATACACATATATATAAATATATACATTTATACACATGTACATACACATATACGTACATACACCCATGCGCATACACATACATACATTCATAAAAACATAGACAATTTATTTATGCGAAACTTCATGGTTGTCATCTATAAATATATATTTTTTTAAATTATTCCTTATTTTTTATATTTTATTTTTGACATCCAGTAAGGTTCTCCAATCCGTGGCATGCATCAACTGACTCCCTACGACCAATGTCATGAAAGAGCGAGGTCAACACCTTCCGTAACTTGACAACATTCTCGTCTTTCCACGATTCTGGCAAAAGGTTATGGACCTTTTATTTTTATTTTATTTTTTTTTATTTTTTTTTATTTTTTTTATTTTTTTTTTGCCTACGTTATAGTGTTGTCTCGATTATATGTTTGGATAATTTATATAGCGCCTTTTTTATAAATATCACCTCAAGTGCGCTGTACAATTAATAAATATCCCAGCACGTCTTGCAGCTACAGAGCGCATGGACGGTTGGGATTCTAGTTCCTCGTCACCAATTATGATATATAACAATTATGATATATATGAACTAGATTACAGCATGTCTTGAAGAAATTTACAGAAATAGAAGTTAGATTACAACAGGTCTTGCAGCTACTAAGCGCATGGACGGCTGAAATTCTAGACCCCCTTTCCTAAATTTACATATTTCAACACATCACAAACACACACAAAACAAAACACACATCACAAAAAGTCTTGCAGCTACAAAACGCATCGACGAGTGGAATTTCAGCAACATAAGAATGATTTTAAAAAATTCACAATAAAAAAACACAAAAATAATACATCGAGCAAAGAACTAGTAAGTATGGCAATTTAAGTAACATGTAACAGCACAAAAAGTAAACGATAAAAAACTAAACAAAGATATCATTCCTTAGCTTATTATTAAGGTTAACAAGATAATAGACGATACTCGAATTCAAAGGGTCTCTGTTTTACGTATACAGTTTACAGGGTCTATTGTCCTTTTCCTAGTACATAACTGTAAAAACGTTTGGTTCACATTTGGTTGTTCCCTGGGAGATGATAGTAAATGCCCATCTGTGTACATAGTGTAGGTACCAAGGGATCTATCCGCTTCTTCGTCATTTTGTTTGTTATTATTAGACGCATGTTTCCCGATTAAAATTTCTAATTATTATTGTTTTACTTTGATTAAGATTTCAGATAAACTTGTTTATTACTTTTGATATTTAAAAAAATTTACGTGATACAGGAAAAAAATGTGTCGTTTGTATTTTTAAATGAACGTAGATAAGTAGCACTAGATCATATAGAAATCGTTTTATAATAAATAGTTAAATTTCGGAACTTGATCTTCACAAATAAACACATTTTGGAACAGTTTTAACAGAAACACAGTTATTAAATCACGAAAGTTTGTGACGTTTAAATATATTTTAGTTAGAACAAAGCGTTGAATATAATAATGTGTATAAAACAATGCTTTAAATGAATAATCTTTCTTTTCACTCTTTATTTATAACATGTCCACACTTCCACTTTAGCGGCTTAACTCAATGTTTATAACAATAAAACACATATTTTTAATTTTAAACTAAAGTTGGAGAGAGGAACTATATTTCACACCCAGCCTGTTCAGAGGCTGTGCTGGAATACGGAAGTTAGAAACAAATAAATGTTTTTTAAAAAGGAAACAATTATTAAACTTAAACATGAAACAATGAAACAATTCATGAATAATGTGAGAAATCATTAGCGGTTTTTTGAATAAATTTAATATTTTGTCGTGTAATCTAAAATTGGTTAAAATCAGTATACAAATAAAAAAAAATTGGAACACGTCCTATTTTTCAATAAATGTTTGAACCAAGATCTGAGCACGCATCCCACGCGTGTGAACAGCATCAAAGCTAGGATCACGAGCGCCCCTGGCAAGATTTGAAGTTTGTCCCCCTAAAAATCTATTTCTTAGGAAGAGAAAGAGAAAAGATGGCTGTGAGTCTACAAGGAGCGCCCCCCGAGAGTTGGGTCCCTGGCAGCCGTCAACTGTAAAACTGCCCGTTGTCTGTCACGGCGCTAAAAACATTTACGTATTGCTCATGCTAACGAGCAATTTTTAATTCAAATAAAAAATTACGCGTTACTAATATGATTCGCATGCTAATGAAATGAAAAATAGCATTTCATGACATCACTAGCACTGGCTCATTTAGTATGATGAGCGTTGATTGAACGCGCTTTGCTATAGATTATATACGAGTATGTTAGATATACAGTTAAAAGTAATTATGTGTATTCAGTAGACGCGTGTTGGGCTTAACTTTAGTGGTTCCATCGATTTTTTGGGATACGTAGCTTAATTTTCAGCGCTTAAATTAGCATTCTTTTCACGTTTGCCAATTCATCAACATATCTGTTCAATGAAATTTGATGAAGATTTAAATTTCAATGAATTTCAATGAAGAGTGATTGAATTGAAAGTTATACCTCTATTTAGAATTTCACTACTTCAGTGGAGAAATATAATTTCGTTAATTATGTTGGCAAATATTTGTACATAACCACTTACTGACTTTTCTATGTCTACTGGTTTGGAGACGTACCCGTCTCATTGTTAGAACACCAATTAAACTAACTATAAACGTTCACCAGAGTTTTTGCAAAAAAATATTAAACCAAACGACATGCATTTTATTAAGCACATGCACTGATAAGACAAACATGCACTGATAAGATTGTAAAAAATATTTTATCTTGTTTAAAAAAGAGTTGAAAAAATGGAAGGAGGAGCTTGAGTTTAATAGGTTTAGGGTGATCATTACAATAGAACATCGTTTAACGGGGTAAATTGAAAAGTTGTCCGATTATTGATCAAAGGAACATTATTTTTTTAATTTTCCTATTGTGAAAAAATTCCATATTTTTTATTTTCAACCCTTTTTTAATTGTATGTAAAATTGTAACTCCTGTATTTTTCCATCCCTTTCAATAAAATAATAAAATCAATAAAATATTTTTATGATTTTTAAATTACTTATGCTATATTTTATAAATTGTATTTGTGTTTCAATTTTTATTATCATCGGTATGTTTTCTAATTTATAATATTTATGTCTTATTTCTTAACTATTTGTTGTATATTTTTTAATTAATATTTATGATTAAATTTTAATAATGCATGTTTAATAATTTATATTAATGTTGAATTTTTAAAATGTTATGACTATTTTTAGAATTTATTGGGCATCATTTAATGAAATTAAAAAAACACATGTAAAAAAAGGTCCTTCTTACTTAAACACAGAAATTTCTTAGCTAGTCCGGACCTAAAACAAAGAAACTCTGTACATTTTAAAATTGTGAAATACAAAAATAATAAATAATAAGAATTTTTTTATTTTTTTACTTCTTCTTGGAGCACGTGGATTTATCAACAATGCTACGAGTTTGTCCAATTTTCGTAGACAAGGACTGGATTCAACCCCCGAGAGAGCTGTTAATATTAATATATCACAAGAAATTTTGAGCAAACTCAAAATATTGATGATAAATTCACCTGGTCCAAGTTCAGTTCTTTAACTTCACAAACTCCAACAGATGGAAGAATCGAAGGAATAAAGTTTTTCAAATATAGGCAGCATTTTAAATGTTACAGAATGTGCAAAGTGACCACTTAAACCAGCCAATGACAGGTCATAAGCCCTGTGAATGCTTAGACTTCTATTTTCCCTTCTCTAAAAAGCTCTTCATCTCTGTTGCTATATGTTAACTGTTTACGTACAAAAATAATTTAAGTTACTGTATTAAAAGTCATTAAAATTTGATGCATTATGTTTCTTAATTTTTTTCTGGTATTTTCCATTATTTGTTTGATTGAATCTCCCTGTTTCTGAAGTTTACGCAAGGGTTGTTTTATACCACTATCCCTTAGTTTTCTTAAATATTATTTTTAATTACAATTAGAATTGTAGGATAAGAATTCATGAGACAGGCTTTGTATTTTAAACACAGCTTTTTTGGGTACCCCAGAGATCCATTTTGGGTCCATTATTGTTTATTACTTACGTCTCATCAATGTTGAATTTTTTTAAGTATGCCAAACATTATGTTTACGCCGATGACACGGCACTTATAATTTCTAACAGACATTCATCTACTGCGGAAAGTCAATTTCAAGAAGACTACAATTCCTTAAATGGTCGCATGATATTGGTATTATAATAAATGCAAAAAAGACTAAAATTATGCATGTCAGATCCCCTCATGTACCAGCACTAAATCAAATTAATATAGTATCTCATAGTTTTAACTGTCTTCATAATAATATTGTCATATTATGTAACTGTGAAAATATTGGTGTAGTTAATGAATATGTGTATTTGGGCATTACTATTGAAGAAAATTTGTTAAATGGGATTAAC
The DNA here is from genome assembly GCF_059751315.1 of Micrasema longulum. Classification (NCBI taxonomy): domain Eukaryota; kingdom Metazoa; phylum Arthropoda; class Insecta; order Trichoptera; family Brachycentridae; genus Micrasema; species Micrasema longulum. The sequence continues at coordinate 432,991 of NW_028277736.1, forward strand.
ATATCACCAAATTGTGTAAAAGATTAAGGACAGTTATAGGCAGCATGTTTAGAATAAAATATAATGTATCGATAAAAACATTAAGACTTATTTATCATTCATTAGCAGAATTGATTATTAGGTACGGTATTACCAGTTGGGGTCTTTTTTGTAAAACTAACATTGAAAAAATTAAATCCTTACAAACCTCAGTTCTTAAATTAATTAACAGATCACCTAGAATTGATAAAGAAGAGGTACCCGAACTTTTTGAAAAGCAAGGGGGCCTGTCTGTAAATGCTATTATATGGCTCAAATTTGTTACTAGATACCGATTTGATAGTAACTATCAGAAAAGGTATTTACATTTACATTATGCATGGCTAGCACAACGTGAAAGCTTGTCAGTACCGAGGTTTGTAAACAAGTATTGCCAAAGAACACTTCATTATGCAATTACTAAAATTTTTAATAAGATTCCCAAGATGATTTTAAAAGAAAATGTTGACCAAACTTTTAAGAAAAAATCAAATATGTAACAAAGCTTTATATTGATAATCATTTTATGTCATCTTTTCTTATTTAGGTAACTAAATTTTGTGTGAGAAATACGTATGTTTTTAGTTTTTTATAATGTTTATACTACTTTTTAAGGTCATATTATTTCTCGAACGTTTTTTTTTTGTAAAGGAAAAATAAAAAACCTGCTGACAAGCCGGTTTCGCGGTTTAGTGGGTTTCATTATTTTTTTTTAAATATTTTCTGTTCATGTTTTACCTTCTTTAATAAAAATAAATACAAAAAAAAATGTTCTTGAGCATGCTACCAGAACAAGATTACCGTGAGTTATCTTTAAAAATCGTCTTTATCGTATAACAGTGACGCATGTGATTTTCTTCCACTTTACTCGAGAGTGGTTTAATTTTTTTTGGTACTTTATGTCATAACACGATAAGTACAAAAGTAGGGTAAGTGCTTCTTAAGTCAGCCGCCCCCAATAGTCAGCCGTGTTCGACCAATCATATTGTAATAAGAAACCCGTTGAAAAATATTTAGTTTGAAAGATACTCAGTGCTTGGCCATCAAACTACACATTTAATCAGAAGTTGAATGATATCTGGTGTTGAAATTCGAAATAATAAATTCATTTATTCAGTTGGTGCCAGGCTCTCGGTGCTAAGACAGCCATTTTGTCTATTTCGACAAGTGTAATACTCAAAAAAACTTGAATGTATTAACAACAACATTTCTAAAAAGGAAGGATTTTTAAATAGAATTAGAGAAAATCTATGTTCAATTACAAGTTATCAAATTTTCAAAGCAATTTTTTTGTCGCAATTAAATTATTGTTCTAGTGTTCTATTTTTAAACACTGAAAATCAATATAATGTCATGCAGACAGCTCAGAATAGGGAAATGAGAACAATATTGAGTTGTGGAAGATATACAAAAATTCAATTCAAACGTGCTTTCGGTAAAGCACAGAGTCAAATTAAATACTTTAGTGTTATTATTTAAACTACGAGATAAGTTGAACGTAGTTATGCAGAAATCAGCAAGTCCACAAAAATTGTTTTAATCATCTTCTGAAAATGGCGTCCATCAACAAAACATCATTTCTCAATTTGCAAAAAAAAAACACCCACAGCACTAGAAAAATTATTAAAACTGGTCAAATAAATAATTAAATACTTGTTTGTAATAATAAAAGAAACGAATATATTCCTTGTTTATCAAAAACGTTCCAACTGTTGTGAAGATTTGTTTATTCACTCTTTTCACAAAGGTGCTTTTATCTCAGTTTTATTTTTCTCTGGCTGGATGGTTTCTACATAACTACGTTCAATTATTGCCCGAATACATGTGTTGTTCAGCGTAACAACAAAATTCATAGCTATCTTGCGAGGGAAGGTAATGTTTTCAGACTTCCTAAAACAATAATCCAGGCAACTTAAAACAATATGTATCATAAAGGACTTAAGATGTTAAACGAGTTGCCAAAAGAGATTGGGGATGCTGGTTTTGTCGCATCGTTTCGTGAGATGGCGATGATTTTTTTGAAAACAAACATCCATACAGGTAGATAGAGTGTCATCGGAAAGCGTCTGGATTTTAAAACAATGTTTTGTTGTTAAAATTATTTTTGTTTATATATGTTTATTAGTTAAGGTATAAAAAAGTGTGCAAATTTTATTTGTACAACTATCAAAATACATACATCACGTTTTTTATATATATTTTTTAATAAATTTGTTGAAAAAAACCTTGACAAAATAAGTATAAGATAACAGAATGGTTGGTTCATACATAATTAAAAATAACGTTTCTACCTCTCTTATAGAGTGAAAACTCGTGTTGAGAGAGGGAATTTGTTTTATATTTATTTTTTGTACATATATAAATAGCATATATTCACATGTGGCGGTTACTCACGCTCCGCTAACTTCACCACAACATTGTCATACTCAGGTACTAATTAACTAACAAGCGGTAAATATAAGAACACGTTCAAGCACACACGCGTTGGATCACGTCGGGGTCACCACTTTGGAGGTAGGCGAAGTGAGGGAAAGAATATATTGACTGCTTGTTAGTTGTTTAGTATCTAAGTCTGATAATGTTGTGGTGAAGTAAGCGGGGGGAGAGTAACCGCCACATACATATGTTTTATATTGATTTTTTACTGTCTAAAACGGATACCTAAAAATAAGATATTACATTCTAAAAGATATATAATTTTCCAATATATGGAGTGCAGGCGAGGGTAGGTCTCGTGTGTTTTAAAAAAAATAGACTTTAATAGTTTAATACTTGGTATTGATTTTAAGATTTCAGGGTGATCACATTACATTACAAAGTGCTCGAAAAAAATGATTTTCAAAGTTTTCTGAAGATGTTACTATAAATGTGTCTTATTAATATAAATATATAGTTATAAAACTTAAATAGCACCATTTTTGTAAAAATCACACTACTCTATCTAAAAGCCATTTTTTTTATAGTTAAATAGTAAAGAAATTTACATTTCTTTAAATTAACACATTTCGTGAAGTGCCTGACTTCAGGAGTCATTTTAAATTGACTTTTCCAAAAGCCAGCCGCATGGCTGAACATAGGGTTTTTCTATTGGGAGTTATAAATTGTATCAAACAATGTTTGTTAAGTATACCGCCTGACTCTTAGGTTAATGATATATATATATATATTATTTCAAACCTGGAATATAAAGCCTTCTCAAAATCAAATATAAAAAATATCAATGACGAATTTTTTGCATATTTATTTATTTATTTATGAATATACACGAACGCAGTGCCCTTAACCTTAAAAAGATACATAAAAAAAAAAAAACATTCCAATATTATTATTATTTCAATATTTGTCGTTGGTTTACGATCACGAAGAAATGTTTCATGGTAATCTTATCGACAAACTCCGCCTGTCCTCAGCCGCCGTTTTCCAATTCTAAACTTGTAGAAGCAGTGCTGCATTTTACACCAGCTTTCCACCTTTTCCTAGGTCTTTAAATCCCTTTCCTTCCTGGATGTACAATTACGACTTTTTTAGGTATCCGCGCATTAGGCATTCTATGTATATGTCTATCCCATCTTAATCTGAGGAGCCTTATTCACAAATGCTGTACAATGAAAAAGTTCGTTGGTTTTTTGTATTTCTTTATTTGTTCATAAACAATCAAACCAAGTTATTTTTTCATACTTTTGTGTATCGTATTATGACCGTTGTGATTTTTTAAAGTTTCGTAATTTTGAAATTACTCCACACGTGACGTAACAAGTTGTCGTCAAGGAGTTGTGTTGACATTAAAAAGGGGACCCCCATAGCGCTAAAAAATACTAAACGTTGAAAAAAATGGCTATCTTAAACTTGAATTCTATCACAACACAACAACGCTCTAATTGGTTAGTTGATTCAAAAAAAACTTTGACGGAGTTGAAAGCAGTTAATTTTTAATCAAACCATTTTTATGGTGTTTTTCTTGCATTTTCAAGAAACTTCATTGAACAATTAAATGCTCGATTTTTTTCATATGAACTTTTCCGTAGCACTGAACTTCTCTACTCATCATTTTGCCTCTTCTCCATTTTTCACGAGATCACAAATTAGGGGAAAAAGTCAACAAAGACACACTCTAAAAAAATATACAACTCTGAATGATAAATAAACAGTAAATGGTCAAAAGATATTCGTACCTTTCCGAGCCCGCATTCGTTCAAAATATTTTGACCACAATTATAAAAAAATACTTATTTGTGACACAGAAATAAATACGATTTATTCATTTAGAAACCAAAGAGCGTGGGCTGTACAAATTAACTTCTTTCATCGCGTTTTCATTAGTATAAAAAACTAATTACTTATCGTGGTAAAATAAACCTCCTTACATAAAGATAAAACCGAACAAAATTACCTATGAAAAGAGATAATTGATATGCGGTTTGCGTCTTTACTGAAAATTGACGAGTTTTCTGGCAAAATCTGTGTACCATCTAATTTACAGCTCCTGAAACTTTGTAATATCACACCCTCCCGTCAAAGGCGCTCTAAGTAAATAAATCTGTGTTTTGAGTTAAGTATGACATTTAATTTAATTTAGAATGTAATACACAATGTGTCCAATAGCTTTAACTAAAAAAAATATTGATACGCATTCGAAGTGCATAATAGAACTCAAAAATAATCTTTTTTTAAATTCATAATATGGTACTGAATGTTATTAAATATTTGTATTTTACCACTCGCCGACTTAAAAACAAACTAGTCAGATCATTGAAAGATTGTCATTTTTTGAGCATGGAATATTATTTTTTTCTTAGGGACATCATTTTAAACAGGTTTATCTTATCTATATAGTTTTTAATTTCACTGTTATTCACAATTTTCACCATCATTGGTGTTTTGTCGTGACCGACATCGTCAGGCTGGTAGGAGACTAAACAAATTTTTATGTTACAAACAAGTGCAAGCAGGGGTTGTCAATCATGATTGTATTCAATTATGGAAATATTACCATTGATTGAACTCGTTCATACGAGCTCAAATTAAAATAATTACGATTATGTGAATGCAATTTTTAATGATAATCTAATTTGATGAACAAATTTGATGGAAATGTTGAGGGAGTGTAATATAGACAATAAAGATCAATTGTCTATCGAAAACTTAAACTGGTACCGAACAGCTGAAATCAGACGCGGAAACGAAATATCAGATGCAATACCCATTCAACGGGGAGTGCGATAAGGTTGTATTCTGTCCCCTTTGCTTTTCAAATTGTATTCTGACTTTTTTTTAAAGAAAGCGTTGAACAACAACGAAAAAGACCTGAAGATCAATGGAGTTGTAATCAACAATATCAGGTACGCCGACGACACTGTTTTGCCAGCGGATACCATTGCCAATCTTTAGGAGTTTCTAAATAGTGTGGATGCATTTGGCAAACAACTGGGTTTAACAATTAATGTTGGCAAAACAAAATGGATAACATTTGGCCGCCTTGATAACTCCGCATTTTTTCTCAAATTAAAGGGTATTGACATTGAAAAGGTGGACAAATTTGAATACCTCAGCAGCATTCTAACAGAGACCCTCAACCCATATGTAGAAATTAAATGCAGAATTGAGACAACAAGAGCTGCTTTTAATAAAATGAAATTCCTCTTCTGCAATGCTAATCTCAACTTGAAAATAAGGCCAAGATTAGTAAAATGTTATGTGCGGTCTGTATTGTATGGTTTTGAGACTTGGACTCTGAAAATGAACACTGTGAATAGGCTGGAGGCTTTTGAGATGAGGTAGCATCGCATAATGCTTAAGATATCTTGGACAGACCTGATAACGAACTCAGAAGTCTTAAGTCGAGCTAGAAAGAACAGAGAACTCTTAACCACCATAAAAGTTCGTAAAATTTCATATCTCGGGCATATAATGCGTGGAAAAAAGTACCACTTGCTTCATTTTATTTTGAGGGTCACAGAGGGGCTGGAAGAAGACAAATGTCCTGGCTGCAAAATATACGAGACTAAACTGGCTTCAAGACTGTGGAGCAGATTTTCCGGGCAACACAGGACAGGGAGACTTTTGCCAGAGTGATTGCCAACGTTTGAGATACCTGACAGGGCACTTAGAGAAGAATAATGTGAATGCAAGTATTGTTTAAATGTAGAATGTATAGTAAAAACTGATGAAAATCATGTAATTTTATGAAGTTTTAATGTTAAAATATATTTGAATTATATTTATTTAAATTTTATAAATACTACAACAAGGGCCAATGTAAGTTACGACGGAACTGATGAAAATTATAAATTGAAGTGGAATAAAATACGTACTTCTATTATTACAATTATAATGCAGTTTAACCAATAAATGCAAGTAGAAAAAATAAACCTGTTTTGCGTCGTGAAATAGCTGATATAATTTATCTACTAAAAATTGCCTCTGGTTCAATTAACTGTCCTGAACTACTATGCAAACTCACTTTTAATGTTCGTTCTAATGTTTCAAGGAATAACCCTTTTCTTCATATACCTCTTGTTTCATCTCATTACAGGCGAAACTCATATTTATATGGCGAATTTTTAATAATTTTAATATTATAACAAAATCATTTAACAAGGATTTATTTACAAATAATCATAACGAAGTGCGGCGTTTACTTTCGAAATATGAGTATTTTTTTATATTTTTTTGGATTTACATGAGATTACTGTTTATTTTATGTTTGAAAATCTTTTTTAACTTACTGTGATGCTTCTTGTGAAAACTTATATTTTTTTTATTTGTAATTTGTTTTGTTTTATATTAAATATGAATATAGCCGCTGGTTATCCAAATAAAGAATTTAAAAAAAATATTTGAAAAATATGTGTTCAAGCACTGCAAATGTTAAAATCTTCAAAGTTGTTTTTTCACTTTAACGCATTCATACTTAAGGCACTCTAGACGGTGCGATATTTGAACATTTAAGGTAAGTTTTAATCAGTTTTTAAATTAAATCCCGCGCGACTTTAGAAGCTCGCATCGTCGTGTTTAACCCTTAGCTCTTTGATAGTACAAATTTATCCTGGTGTAAAAATACTCATATAATATCCCTTTTATAAAATTATTTATTTTTATTTGGGAAAAAAACAACCGTTTTTACATATATTGTATACAGAAAATAAGAATTTATGTAAACGAAAATCGTGAAAACAGTCAATATAAACTTTGCAGTGGTGTAAGCTCAAGTACATTATCGGTATCAAAATAAAAATAATTTAACAATTAAGAAGTGTAAGGCTCTTTGAAGTTGCAAACAAAATAAAAATACTAATATTTATATACTGTAATAAAAATAATGTTAATAGAAACAATATATATTTAAATTTAAAGAATAAGAAAACAAAAAAGTTAGTTAAAAATAATGTAAAAAGTACAAAATATAATAATGAACATACGAGTACATACATAATAACTGACATCGTATAACTAAACGGGTGTACTGTCTTTAAGAAATCTTCTATTTTTCATTTAGGAGAGATGAAAAATGTCTGCGTGACCGGAGAGAACAGTATTATAATAATGACATGCTCTAAAGAAAAAGTCGTTTTTCCTGGAGTTAGTCATATGAGAATGCATTTAATTTAACTTAACTCTGTCGGTACATATTCGAACGTTTTTGGGTAGTTTCGGCCATTTTGATATTGCGTATTTTTCAGACCATGAGACGCACTTTTTTACTATGAAAACACAATCGAAAATTGGGGTGTGTCTTTTTTTGCGAATATTTTTGTTGTTTTGATAAAATGATGGTTTTACATTTATTTTTATACATATATCTTATGGGAAAAATAAAAACAAATATTATATATTACAAACCCCTGACCGTACAAGTTTGTATCACTAATTTATAATTACATAAAGATAGCGGAAAAATACATAGTAATTTTCAAGCTATAAATGATATAATTGAAAAATAAAAGATCAATAACTCTACTTCTACTCTATGCTTAGGGATTAATGAGTTAATAGCGTGATTATGATACAAATATTAATGACTTGACTATTCGCACCCGATGGCGCATAGGGCACTGCATTGGTTCTACAATTGCATCGGTTCTGGATAAGTTTTGTTACATGCAAGTTAAGGTGATTTGTCTTACGCCTGAGATACCAGTCTGTAATAGGGATAGTTGAACGTAGTTATGCAGAAAACAGCAAGCCATAGAAAAATGAAACTGAGATAAAAGCACTTTTGAGAAAAGAGTGAATAATCAACTATACACTAAAGTCGGAATGTTTTTGAGTTAAACAAATGATAAACAATGAATACATTACTTTTATTTGATATAACAAACAATAATGTTATTATGTATTTGACCAGTTTTAATGATTTTTAAAGTACCGTAAGATTTTTCTGGTGCTGTAGGTGTTTTCTGCAAATTGAAAAATGCCGTTTTTGTGATCGACACCATTTTCAGAAGGTGATTAAAAAGTTTTTTGTATGAAAGTGGTTTGGCCGTTTTTAGCGGAACATATAATGGACCTTAGGTACTGCACGCAATAACATCAATATCTCATTTTTTCAAAATTGTGGAATGGCTGCTTTCTGCATAACTGCGTTCAATTGGAATATCGTGGTTTAAAACTCACCTTCAAAACGAGTATTTGAAGTCAACCAATAAAATTATATATAAATATTTTTTAACAGTAAGTTATATTTAGTATTTATTTACATTATACTTTGCCTGTATAAACGATTCTCAGACATTTGGGTGACCTTAAAGCATGTTATTTGTTGAAATAAAATTTAAGATATTTAAATTCGTCGCTTTACTTTTGATAGGTATGTGAACACTTTTGAAGTCACACATAATCGGTATTTCGATCAATTTAAAAAGGTAATCGTTTACAATAAATGTAAAAATTTAAAAAATTGTATACGACATAGATATAACTCTTCTTTTTACTTAAATGAGCTTGGCAGGGATATAGAAATACAAAAAAAACTGTTGACTTGAGCTAAAGTAAAAATATGAATTTTCACACCAATCACAGGGTATCCTAAAAAAATATTAGATGCATGAGAAGAGATGATCAGTTTTGCGTTTTAGATGCCATTTTAGGGTCTATTAAGTTTTGTATAGGAAAAACACATTTTTAAATAAATATTTCAGGTCAACCGTGTCGGGCATCGAACCCAAAACTTCTTGCACGGTAGGCAAACGCACTGACTCACCACAAGGCGGATAAAAAAATATAATCACAAAATAAGGTATCTTTTAGTCTTACTTAGTTTAAAACTCTACTGAAAAATTACAATTTTAGCAAATAGCGTGTTTTGAAAAAAAGGTCCTCCATTTAATAACAGTTATTAAATATATTATTTTAGTAAATCTGGGTATCGAGCTTTGTATTGAGTTTTCAATTTACGGTTTTAATCATTTTGGTAAACCATGAAATTATTTAAAATCAAGTTGTCGGTATAATACGCACCGGTGGATTTCAAAGGAACCACCTGTGCCGCCATTACAAATGCTGTCTTTATCGGTACATATCGAAACGGTATAAAGTATAATCGATATTTATGTACAAAAATTTGTCTAAAAATTTTAAATATCTTCCTCGCCAACCTGTAAATCATGTTTAGAATAAAATGTTATATACATATTAAATTTTTCAAACGGAAATCTTAATAATGATTGTAGATAAAATTTAAAAAACTTTATGTTAACTACCCATTGTAATGAGGGCTCTGGTGAAAATTTTAGTTTAAAACCCGTGGAAATGTTTTCACAATAATTATTTATTGTTTGTTGTATCAATTCAAAATAATTATTCCAAGTTTTGTTACTTTTAAAAAATTAATTAAATGTTCTTAATAATTAATTTAAGAAAACCTGAAATTGTACATGAAATATTACGAGATAATAGAAAAGATATTGGAAATGGCTTGATATTGGAGATTAGGAAGTGGAACATTTGTTCTATTTATATTAAAATAATCAAAAAGAGGAAAGTTTATTTCTAATAATTCATTTTTATTCACACCTAATAGGCATTAATAAAAACGAAAATAACGATAGCGAAAGTTCATTTGGCGTCCCTCAAGGAAGCATACTTGGACCAATTTTGTTTCTTATCTATATAAATGATCTTTGCAATTTATCTATAAAAGGCTTTATTATTAGCTTTGCTGATGATACTGTACAAGGAAGTATCACAAGGAAGCTAATGAGATATTATATTTGGAAAGGCTGAAAATGACTTAAACTTAGTAAAAAAATGGTTTGACCATGCTCCCTATCTTGGAAGCTCATAGAGCTTTCAAAACCATAAAAGCAAATGAATGCGGAGAAAATCATATGTTGGAATTGAAATATTATGAGGAAATAAAGTGTGATGATTACATAAGCATTATAAAGATAAATACAGAATTAGGCAAAGTAACGTTGAGACAAATACTGTCGATTCAAATCAATTACATTAATCATTTAATAGAAGCAGTTGTATTATCACTATCAATAAGGCAATTCTTTCATGAGTAGTAACATTTCAAATTAAATAAACTGGAAGAGACGAGAAAATTAAACAATTAATACAAAATAGAAAAAAAAAACAATTTATTATTGAGTCGAGACAGGGCAAAGCTTGCCTATTTAGGTGAGTATTTTGAATTTTTTTTGACATGATTCTAATGATTTCGTCCATTCCATGGTAGACTTGAATAATTTTGTCTTCTGAATAAAGACAACACACAGGTACTTTTAAGAGATAAATATTTTTTGAACGTTGTTAAAAAAGGTACCAGAAGACAAGTCAGATGCGAGTTCTATGTGTACCGCATTAGTTGCCAAACATACACATACTTAAAGATATACTTTTTGTAAACATTGTCCATGCTTCAGTGTAAACGCTTTTGCTCTTTATATTCGGTATGGTGGAAGATCTGCCATTTTCTGGAGTTGAATGTGAATGAAAATATAAAAACAGATTTTTAAATTTTAACTTAATTTCAGACGAATGATGCTTTTGGCAGAGAAAATCCAGAATCGTCAGCGTATAATAGGCATCAAGAGTAGCGGTCATGTATAAATGTTAAATTAATGAAAATGATCAATTGTTAAATTAACAGCATGATCTTCTTTAGGAAAAAGTGCGGATTGTTTTACTTGAAAAGAAAATTCTGCTCTAGACCATCTTCTATTAATGCGAAGAATGTCTTCATCGCCCATGAAAAGACAAAACGTTTATTTAGTTAGGCATCAGAAGATGCCCTTTCAATCGCTTTATTTTATAAGTAAAATACATACTTTAAACTGTTTCTATCACTACTTTTTTAGTAACAATCTAAGACTCTCAGTGATGGTAGTAAGTTTGGAAACAGAAAGCTTGTTCGTAACCTTGGTGAGCTGGAGTAGCTCGGTAGTACCCTCCTTTGTGGCCAGAAAATGATCTTCCGGAACATCTGGACGAATAGGAACCTTGATAGTAAGTAGGCATAGCTTCAGAGTAAAAAGGAATGACCTTGAGGAGCGGAATAAGAGTAAGAAGGAGTGGCCTGATAGCAAAAAGGGGTGGCCTGAGAGTAAGAAGAGCAAAATGAGGATAAGAAGGAGTGGCCTGAGAGTAAAACCTTTGCTAATAAGGAGCAGAATTAGAAATTTTGGATAGGGCGATATATTTAACAGCGTTTTCCAGCGACCGGTTTGATTAACTGGACGAGACCAGTCTCAAAGATGTCGCGAAAGCGATGAAACCGGTCACTGGATATTCCAAATTTGTGGATTTTAGTATCACTCGTCTTTTATTTATATAATAAATTACAATGAACTTCCATCAAGAATTTTCACTTACAAACTTAAATGTTTTGGCTAGGTATATTCCAATTTTTATCTGCTACCGGAAGATCCATCGAATAAGATAAATTTGAGGAATCAATATATGGCGGTGGTAGGCTATCTGTAATAGTATCTACAACTAAGACTTGTATATTATAACTATATGATTAAATGGGGGATTCAATAGTTAAATTCGTATATCCTCTAATAGGGCGTGAACTACAACCTTTGTCTTTAAGAGTTGAGTTTTTAAGCGGCGATATTTGTAAATTAAATTTATTGCAACATTCATATGTCATAATGTAATGTTGCGATGCGTTATCAATTAGGCTTCTGATTACATGTTTATTATTGGTGTTCTCATATGCTAAAATTTGAGCAGTTGAAAGTAATATTGAACTAGATGATTCTAATGGCGGTTTGTCAGATGTTAGTAAAGAAGACGAGCTGATGTTAGGTATTTCAATCCGAGTGAATAGCGAAAACGGATTACAAGATTCTAATACAGGAACAGACACATTGGTCCACTGATTTAAATCGTCACTTGAGGGAATTGAATAATTATCGTGTGAAGTCACGAAATGTTATAAAGAATGATAACGTTTTTGACATTGTTTGCAATCACCTTTGGATTTGCAGAATTTACTTGAATGTATACAGCTAAGACAATTTATGCATCCCGGATTGTTTTCACAAACTTAAAATGGTTTCTGACGGGCATATTTTGAAAGACATCACACCCATAAAGTTGCGAATGGTCCTGTTTGTGACATAATATACAACTCTTCATGATTTCAGTATTCGATATGAATGATTTAAAAGTTTTCTTTGCATTACCAGTACATGCGTTGTTAACATTTCGAGATGAAGATGCGGTATTATCAGTAGTGCGTTTTAGAATTTTAACCTGACTCTTTAAGAATTTTACAAGCATCGTACGAAGGAATTTCTTTATCCCGTACAAACATTTCAAATTGTTGCGCGGTTTGAGTATCTCATTTTCGGAAAGCCCAATATAATAAAACGAAATCGGTAAGATCTTTTAAACCTAACTGTTTAGTTGCGGAAACTGAAGATGAATAATTCTCAATAAATTTATTTAAACTAGCAGCAGTATTATTAACCGGTTTTATATCTAAAATACATTTCAAATAATATGAAAATAAAGCTCTCCTATCCTGATATCTCTCTACTAAACTGGTCCACAAAGCATCGTAATTTTCTCCAGCAGGGATGGTTCCTGCAGTTAAGCTCAAGGCATTATGAGAAAGAATAGAAATCAGATTGTATCCTTTGCGAATTAGATAGTTGTCTATTTAGATGAACGTTTGCTTTAAAAGATTTGTAAAATATGGACCAATTTTCTTGGTTTCCATCAAAAGATAGAATCTGAATTGCGGTTAACTTAATTGATACTGCATTCATTTTGATTTTATCTATTGCGTGAGATCTATTAATTACTACCATAGATTTTCTATACTTGATATGTGAAATGAGATCTTCAAACGAACTAAGAATCTCAAAATCAGGTTCAAATTCCAGATTTTCATTAAACATAATATTGTTAAACTCATCTAAAATTTATTGTAGGTAAAATGTGTATATGCATTTATATTTACCTTTGGGTAAAATGTGTTTTAAAATCATCAATGGATTCTATTTCGGCTAAAAATGCTTCGGTACATCTAGTATAATCAGCATCGGATAATCGTTTAGATTTTTTAAATTAAGTATTTATTCGTGAGAAAATCATTTCTTTTTTAGCTGTTATTAATTTAATTCTATTAGCCATTGTGAAATTTTATTTTTAAATACGTTTGAAGAAATATGTTTTTTAATTATTTAGTTGATGATGAAATGATATTTTTCTGAATACAGAACAATATTATGAGAAATTATTCCAAAAATAGGTATGTAAGTAGTTCGTATAATTTAAATTTTGAATTTGTTTCCTCTATATTGTAAAGGTAGGTACCGTATACAAAAATAGAGTTCCATACAAATATTTTTAAACACTTTAAAAATAATTCTAAATTCAAAGTGATGCGAGGTATGCAATAAAAAACAAAAATGTTAATGTCAACAGCAGCGGGAGAATGATTTATTTTGGATTAACGAAATATACATAGAATCAAGAATAGTCCAGAAGGAGGGTAAATTCATATTTGAATACATATAACTGTGTCCAATAATTCCCCCACTATGCCTCATTTTCACCGCGTGCATTCGTGAAGTCACTGGGTAATGTTGCTTGATGTGAAAAAAATAGTCATTACACAAATGTAATGTAAATAATCAATCTGTTAATTTCTCTAAAATCTTATTGTGCACGCGGTAACATTGATGGACACAACTGAGTAGATAAGTAAAGGGTCATTGATTAAGACTAATTGAATTCATGAACTTTGAACTTAAAATATAAAACAAATTTTATTTGACATAAAGCGGATATTTTTATTTCATGTGTAATAATAAAAGATGTTTTAAAGATAATGTGGTTCATATATTCCCCATGGCGTTGTTTAATTCGAGGTTTAACTTTCATTAATTCTTTCATTAGATTAGCAAAGTAGGGTAAAAAAAAATTCTACCCTCGCTACATTAATAAAACTTTCATTATGTTTCTTCAACAATCTGACAGATGGAAAAATAATTCAATTTTTAATTAATGCATTTGCGACTCAAACATTCGTTTGTTAATTACACATGAAATGTGATGCCATCCTGTTTCTGTAAGATCCTAGCAGTATTTCTACACTTTAAAAGGACACAACACGGCAAAGTTGAATTCAAATCAGGAGTTGCGTACTGAGCAACGTCTACAAAGAAACTAATGGGTCAAAACGTAAACCTACTCATTGAGTAGTTTAGTTGCCTTCTGTTTGATGTGCGTATGTGGTTTCTGGACTATTCTTAATTCTATGGAAATAAAATTAATTCTATCAACAATATTTTAGACAAATAATATTTTATGCCTAATACTCAAAGATAATACTAATATGCGATTGAATGATTGATGACAACACCTACAGTATTTTAGTTTATATCTTGGCGGTTTTAGTAAGAAAGAACAAAAGAATTCCAACCACGATTTGTGGAATTAAATATAAGTCGTACATATTAATTTAACGAAGAATCATTGGTAACTAAATTTAATCTCCGGGACGAAGAATCAACTATATGGTGACGCGAGAGAGAGGCGCAAAAGTAATTTTCCTCAATAGCTTAGAGAGCGCATGAACTAATCCAAGATGGTCCAACAAGGTCAGCCAACACACGCGTTATTAAGGACGTTTACTGCCACCTAATATACAATGAAAATCGACTCACCCGTGTTGAAGTGTTCTCCCTTGCTCCACCAGATATTATTTGCGGGAATGATGCGGATGTTAAGTTCTTTCTTATTCTGCTTTGTGTATCAGGGTTGTTTGGCTATTGGATGCGGTGATGAAAATAATGCCATTGACACTTTTAGCGGTAACTTTATACGATAGCGGTAGGAATACTATTTTTTGTAGTTAGTTTATCATTCAGATCACAGAAGACATATTTATTTGTTTGAAGAAAAATACAGATGTCAGTTTTATTTTGATATGCAATTTGTGAATTGTTGCAATGCGGTAGGTACTGCCAGGCTGCTCCAGTTCCTACTTCTCAAGGAAAAGCCGACAATCAAAACATATAAATGGCAGTAAACATTCACGCGTAACCAATGACCGTGAAATGAAATGAAAATAAAAACATTGAAATGAATTTGGACACACTCAAAACAATGTGAATTGAATTGATATTTGACTTTGAAAGCCTTTTTGAATATTTGCGTTACGATGATTTGTGAATTTAAAGTTTGATCTATTTCTAATTTATACACTAAAAAATGGAAAACAGCTTGTAGTATTGCGCGGTGAACTGATTAAACTGATTAATTTATTTGTTTTCCATTATAAATAATGATTAATAATAAAAATAATGTGACATCACTGGGGTGTACCCGTGCCGAGGATACTTGACCATATACTTTTTAAAATATTTTTACATGTAAGAATATACAAAAAAGACTTAATATACAGAGATAATTAACAAACGATCAGACAGTGTTAAAAACTACGTATTGTTTATATTGAATTTATCACCCATCTTGTTTCGTATGTTGGTTGAATTAATCATTTTACGAACTCTGCCTTTATTTTCATATCACAGGGAAAATTATATAAAGGAATGAATAATTTCATGCATTCTTTTACACTGTGCTTTACAAAGCCCAAAAGTTTGTGAAAAATACGTGTTTCTACAAACAAAATACGTGGAATGACAATCAAATATTCTAGAAATTTATATATGAATGCAAAAATGGTTAAATCGCAACGGAAAACAGAAAACCGTAAAAGAAATTTACAAAGGAATTGAAAGTTCTAGACATGTTCTTGTAGATCTAAAAAAATGACGTTAAAAAGTTTTAAGCTTGAAAATTGTTTAAATTTCTTTCAACAGAGAGGAAAAATATTGTTGATAAGGGAATATGGAAATCTAGGCATTTACAAGGCTTATGACCTGTCATTGGATGGTTTAAGTGGCCACTTGACACACTGTGTAACATTCACCATTCTACCCATATTAAAACATCCACATTTCCTCAACTCTTCCATCTGTTGACTTTTGTGAAGCAAAGGAGCTGAAACCTTTATTATGTGGATGAGATTCATCCGGCTGAACCAAATCACCTACTAGGCAACGCATGAAAACAATTTTCCAATTTTTATACTTCTCCTTTTACCAGGTAGTTAATTCAACAATGTTTAAATGTTGAAATAAATTTGCAAATGAATAACTCCCTAGAAAGGAAATCCAGCCAGTCTGCAAGCATTTGGACATACTCAATCATTGTTAATAATTGTTGCTTATTTGTACAAATAGTTGTTGAGGCTTAGATTTTTTATGTTTTATGTTTTTTTTAATTTGACATATACGCCTTTTTATGTGATGCAGTTGAAATCAAACATTGGAGGCACATAAGAATTGTTAATAAATGTAATCCATGCATGTCTCATGTTGAGCATTCTAAAATAGACATTACGTATATATGCCAGAAGGCTAAATAATATCCAATTTCTTCTATGTACAAATATTGGATTAAATTTTTCTTTAAAAGACGGAATACAAACCCATTGCCATTTTGTCTGCGTAGTTTCATACCAGTTTATTTCGTTTAATCTCAATAAACATAATATTATCGTTAATATTATTACTTTGTCTATTAGATGTTAACATAAGTTGTGTTACAATATTTGAGTTTGTCCAAATGTTTGTGGACAAAATACTGAATTTCACCCCCTCGGGAGTCATTAAGATTAACAAGTTACAACAGGGATGGAGAATACCTTCAAGAAGGTAATATGGAAGTCTAGGCATTAACAGAGCTTATGACCTGTCATTGGCTGGTTTAAGTGGCCACTTTACACACAATGTAACATTCACCATTTTGCCTATGTTTGAACATCGAATTAAACTATTTTATTTTCAATAAAAAAAATTAAGATTTTTTTTATAATGATCCTTAATTTACTTTCATAAAATTTTGAATTCTCTATCCTTACCTCGGTTTTGTATAAGTACATTGAAGTCGTTAATAAAGATACCAGTCTCGAAGATGTCGCATAATAAATGAAACCGGTTACTGGATTTTCCGAATTTGTGGATTTTGGAAATTGGAAGACGAGTTCTTTTAGTGTGTGAAATAATTCGATCAAATGAATCTCTTCACAACAATAAAGGTTTCAGCTCTTTTGTTTAACTACGATTAAAATATAGAAAAATTTAAGAAACATTGATGTTCAAACAAAGGCGAAATTGTGAATGTTAAAGTGTGTAAAGTGGCCACTTTAACCAACCAATGACAGGTTATAAGCCATGTAAATGTCTAGACTTCCATATTCTCTTCTCGATTTTTTTCCCCTCTCTATAGCAACAAATTTAAAACAAAATAAAACGTTTTAACATAATTAATTAACAAGGAAAGCTATTAAAGAAAAAAATTAACATTTTAGTTATTAAAAACGAAAAAAGTGTTTCAAATTAAACAATTTTTGTAAAAATGTTATTTTAATTTTCCTGTTTAAATTATAGCTTTAATTAATTAAACCCCCTTTAAACAAAATTGCGTTTTTGTCTTATTTTGGATTAACATTTTTACATCGTGTTAATTTTTTTTTTTTTTTAATGGCACGCGCCTTTGAAAAAACTGCCTTTTAAAATTATGTGTTAAAGTATAATTTCTTTTTTTTATATCAGACAGCATAAAATTAATGTGTAAATACCAAATAAATGTGTTTGTCACAAATGCATTACTTAAAAATTGATTTATTTTTCCATCTGTCAGATTGTTAAAGAAACAAAATGGAAATTTCCTTAGTGTTGCCAGGGTATTTAATTTTTTTTACCTACTTTGCTCATATAATAAGAGAAATAATGAAAATTGAACCTCGGATTAAACAACGCCGTGGTGGACATTTGACCGACATTTTCTTTAAAACATCAAATATTATTTACATGATATAAAAATATTGGTTTTATTTAAAATAAAATCTGTTTTATTTTTTATGATCGAAGTTCATTAATTCAATTACTCTTATTAAATGACACTTTACTTATCTACTCTGTTGTGCTTATCAGTGTTTCCGAGTGTACAATCACATTTTAGAAAAATTTACAAATTGTTTTTTTTTTAACCTTACATTTGTGTTATGGTTATATTCTTTGCGATCTGGCAATATTACTCGGTGACTTCAAATATGCGCGCGGTGGAAGTTTGTCTAAGTGGGGGAATTATTGAACATAGTCCGATGTATTTGAATATGATGTTACGCTCCTTCTGGACTATTCTTAATTCTATGTCTGACAGTCTAAGTGACAAAACACATATTGATACCGTTGTTACTAATTAAGCGTTGTCCTCATTGTTAAACTGACTTCTTTTTTTTCCAATGTACAAGAATGTAGTTACGTTGCTAAAACATACTCGTATCTTGACCTATTTTTATTCGCAAACAACCAATAATTCAAACATTTTTTCGCATTGTGTATGTAACATTCATAAATCTAGTTTAGAATCAACCAAAAATTGGGAAAGTGCTAAAGAATACAGATTCAGCAATTCTTATTAGCAATTTTTTCCTTGGAATGGAATACCGAATAAATTTTCAGATAAAAAAGATGTGGAAAATACTTTTTTTTTATCCACGTTAGAACATGTCAGAATTTCGAATCTGTGCAGACATTTAGACACTGTATTTAACCACTGGAATAAAAAAATATTAAACTCAACAAGATTGATAAATATCTCAACGGAGACGATTACGTATTTGAGAAAGGAATACGAAAACATAGGCATTAATAAGACTCAACAATGTTTTGCGTATGTCGAAATATTTGTAAAATGGCTGAATTTCTTTGTTGCGACAGAGAGGGAAACCATTTTTGAGAAGGGAATATGGAGTCAAGCATTTTAAGTGCTTGTGACCTGTCATCGTCTGGTTAAAGTTAAGACGTATTCAAAAGATTATTTAATCAACTAGCTGGTACAAAAAGAAGTAAGCATATAAATTGGAAAATTTTCAAGCGTTGCCTAGTAAGCGAGTTGGTTCAGCTTGATGAATCTCACCCACATGATAAAAGTTTCACCCATTTAACTTTACAAAAGTCGACAGATGGAAGAGTAAAGGAAATGTGGATGTTTAAACATAAACAGAATAGTGAATGTTAAACAGTGTATAAAGTGGTCATTTAAACCAGCTAATGACAGATCAGCCCTGTTAATGCCCAGACTTTCATAATTCCTTCTCAAAAATGTTTTCCCTTCTGTTGTAACAAGTTTAGATATAAACATTTCCATAGGGAAGGAAATAATCTCCCTTGAAAAAATTTGCCTTTGGAAACTTTTTCTACCAAAAAACTATTCTCTTTATTATATTTATTACTTAATCCTTACTTACTTCCTATAAAGAGCATATGGTATCCACAAAATCTCTTCAAACCCCTCAGCCAACTTCCATGTGTCCTCCCAAATCAGAACTGCGTTCCGTTATTTAGACGTGAACATATTAAAGTCAAGCAATGTTTTGAGTATGTCAAAATGCTTGCAGACTGGCTGAATTTCTTCTCTATTTATATTTAATTTTTTTGCAACCAAATGACAGATCATAAGCTCTGTAAATGCTTAGAATTCCATATTTCTTCCTCAAAAATGTTTCCTTTTCTATAGCAACAAAGTAAGATAACTCTCTAGGGAGGAAATCCAGCCAGTCTGCAAACATTTGGACATACTCAAAACATTCTTGAATCAACTAACTGGTGATAAAGAAGTATGAAAATTGGAAAATTGTTTGCAGGCGTTGCTTAGTAGGTGAATTGTTTTAGCCTAATGAATCTCACTCACATGATAAAGGTTTCACCTCTTTAACTTCACAAAAGTCAGCAGATAGAAGAGTAAAGGAAATGTGTATTTTTAAACAAAGGCAGAATGGTGAATGTCACACAGCGTGTAAAGTGGCCACATAAACTAGACAAGGATAGGTCACAAGCCCTGTTAATACCTAGACTTTTCCCTTCCTATATTCCCTTCTCAAAACAGTTTTCCCTCTCTGTTACAACAAAAGCGGCCTCCGTAGTGTAGTGGTCAAGACGCTTGACTCACGCACGGAAGGTTCCGGGTTTGATTCCCGGTGAGAATACAAAAATTAAAATGTGATTTTTCTCAAGCCTGGGTGCTCTGTGATGTAATTCACCACTGCAATTAGGCCTCCTGGCCTGTTGTGGTGCAAAAAAAAAATGTAAAAAAAAGAAGTAAAGTTAGATTAACAAGACTGATAATCTCTCATTGCCTCTTACCGAGCGTTATCAATGAGAATAAGATGAGATAAGATATTTTCATTTTAATTGAAAAAATTGTTAGAGACAAAGTCGTTTATCGACCTATACTGAAAGTTAAAATTTACCAAGCGAAATGAAGATACATTATTTCTTCTTCTTCTTTTAGTGCCAGTAGCCAGTCCAGTGTCGTATACGCAGCCAGATAATCTGTCTTCTTCCATCCTCTCTGTGACCCTCAATCTTGATCTTAAAAACTAAATAAAGCAAGTGGTATTTTTCTCCACGCATTATATAACTCTGGGCCCCGATTACATTGGGAAGTCAACAGAATAATCTTCGACTGTCTTTAAAGAAAAATCGATATTTGTTTACGAAAATGAGTATATTTGCATAGAGTATCTTCGTTGGTAACCCATAAACAAATATGTTTAGAAGAAAAAAATCTTTTCATATTAGGCTTTTTATACACAAAATTTAATTGTACTTTGTAGATAAAATTAAAAATAGATGTTAACTTCCCATTGTAATCGGAGAAATACCAGACATGAAATTTCACGAACTTTTATGATAGTTAGAAGTACTCTGTTCGTTCTAGGTCGACTGAGTTCATTATCAGGTCTATCCAAGATCTTTACAAATGAGCCAATTCAATTTATTAAAAAAAAAAAAATTGTATGTCATGTTTTATATGGTAGAATTGACTCTGCACTATTTGGCAATTTTACTGAAGTAAAATTGATTATTATTATTATTGGTTGCGCGAATAGTTGATGGGATTGAGTGGTTTGTGGATGGATTGACCGTCGGTGGACGAAGGTTCACCTATCGTACCCATTCTGTGAACTCCCAACTTTCAATGTTTGTTATTCTCCTCGTCTCTATGGCCATGGGATTCCTGTCGCTGATTCCCTTTCCTGTCTTCCTAAAGGTAGAATTTTTGTCTTCTATTGATTGTTAAGCTGCATACTGTTCTTGTCCACATCTGTCATCATCGCGCAAACGCACCTTTTTCTTTCCCCGCAAAAATTTCGATTCAGTCAAATAATATCCAAGCATATTATAACCGCTACCCCAATTATTATTAATAATAAAAAATCTCATGCACACGTTTTATTTTGGAGTGATTCCTTCATCATATAAATAAAAAGATAAAATACAAAATAATGAAAATTAACATTTAAAAAAACACATCTTTAATTGGCTCATTCGGAAAATTGATGTATGTCGCTTGGTAACTTTTTCCTTTTCAGCGTCGATATATATTTTGAAATAGACTCTTTATTTTAAAATAAATATGCATTTAAACAAAACACTATTTAAAAGACCTAAATATTTGAACAAAATGTTCAAATTGTGAATTTTAAAACAGACCATAAGCCCTGTGAATGTCTAGACTTCCGTATTTCTTTCTCTAAAATGTTCTCAATTTTTGTAACAATTTGTTAATATTAATAAACATATTATCAATATTTAAAATATGTTCAAACGTTTCTATAAATGCTAATAAATATAACATAAAAAAACATTTTCCGACTTTTCTATGTCTACCGGTTTCTAGACGTACCCGTCTCTTTATCAGGTCATTGCAACATATCATTAAATAATTCACTAACATTAATAATTTACAACAGGGATGGAGAATACCTTAAATAAGGGAATATGGAAGTCAAGACATTTACAGGGCTTATGACCTGTCATTGGCTGGTTTAAGTGGCCACTTTACACACTGTGTAACATTTACCATTTTGCCTGTGTTTAAACATCAATATTTCTTCAATTCTTCCATCTGTTGATTTTAGTGAAGTTCAAGAGCTGAAACCTTTATTGTTGTGAAGAGATTAATTTGACTGAATTATTTCACATACTAGGCAACGCCTGAAAACAATTTTTAAACTTCTTCTTGGACCAGTTGGTTTCACTTCACTTTGTGAAGAGATTCATTTGACTGAATTATTTCACATACTAGGCAACGCCTGAAAACAATTTTTCAATTTTTAAACTTCTTCTTGGACCAGTTGGTTTCACTTCACAACAATAAAGGTTTAAGCTCTTTAACTTCACTAAAATCAACAGATGGAAGAATTGAAGAAATATGGATGTTCAAACATAAGCAAAATGGTGAATGTTACACAGTGTGTAAAGTGGCCACTAAAACCAGCCAACAACAGGTCATAAGCCCTGTAAATGCCTTGAATTCCATATTCCCTTATTTAAGGTATTCTCCATCCCTGTTGTAATTTATTAATTGTAATGACCCCCGAGGGGGTAAAATCCAGTCTTTTGTCTATGAACATTTGGACAAACTCAAATATTGTAATTCACTAACAGTTCGCATCGAGTGCTTACTCATAACTCTATAGTACAAATTAAAGACTATACTCGTACTTATACGGTTTAAATATTTGGGTCCATATATACGAACCTAAAGAGGCACCAAGCGCAGCGAAACGGAAACGCAAATCAGACTCTCTCCGATCAGCACTGGTACCAGTCGACCGACGCAACACAGCTAACGATATTCATCGTAAATACAATATTATATTCTAGGTCATAGATAAAAATCACGAGAGAAGAACTAAGAATAATTATTTATCCTTGCTATGCGATAAATGAATGTGACGCTAATACAGCAATAAATTCGTACAAGAGAGAGCACAGAAATGTAAATCTGTATTTAGGGACGCTGTTTTTTGGCCAGGTATTCAATCGGTTATTGGCAGTAAGCAGGAGTGTACGCGTGTAAGATGATTGGCGTATTTTTTATTTTTATAACTGGGCCAAATTTTAAATTGATTTTTATAAATTATTGAAAAAGAATTATTGAACAAAATTAAGTCTCTATGCTCTTTTTTTCAAATTTCTTAACACTAGAATATTTCACCTTTTGGTAACACGATGTTACATCACCACGGGCAAAGGATTTTTCACCACAGTCTTTTAAGAGTTAATGTAATCATTATTTCAGTTTTAAATTTATTATGTAAATAAATCCAAAACTTTATTTCCTTTTTTTTATTGATACAAAATATTTCCAATCGGTAAAAGTTAACCCAGTAATCTTACTTTTTTTACTTTATTATGTGACGGGAGATGGTAAAATTAATTGAAACCTGGTGAACATAAGACCGTAATATTCATTTTCAAGTAGCCCATTAATAACCGATATTTTGTTGGTTCGTAATTAATATGGCTAACAGATTTAAGTGTTGAGGAGGAATTATTTATGGTTTATTCCACGGAGGTGAAAATAATGAACTATGAAGAATTGCGGATATTAAAAAGTATTTTTCAAGGAAGACCTAGAAATTAAAATAAACTAATTAAAACTATTTCACGAAAAAAAAAATGGTTATTGAATTAATATGTTCAAAACGAAAAAATCATGATGCACGCATTGATATAATATGTATACACCAGTGCGAGCGGGGATTTTTTAAATAGGTAATCTACAAAAAATGCTTAAAAAAAAGAGGAGAGAAGACCAACTCGTAGTGTAGTGATTGGCACGGCACGTTCACGTAGTGTAGTGATTGGCACGGCACGTTCACCTACCATGTTTCAGGTTCCAAGTTTGATTCTTTGGAGGGCTGACATGAAAAATTTGTTTATAAGGTGGTACGGCGGTATTTTACAATCGAATTATTATTTAAAATAGTGATAACAATAAATTAATGCTGTAATTTTTTTTTTTAATTTTCATACGGGTAAATGAAGTTTTTGCTTTCATTCGTGTTTGCAATATGGTCATGAGAATAAATGACAATGTCTGAAAAAAGCCCTCCATATTATTTGCTGAATACACAGTTAAAAGGACAGTGATAATAGTTAGAAAATAGATTTAATTTCAACAAAAATCGCAATATATGATATTGAAAATTTCAAAAGAGTTACCCGTTAATAGATAGAATTTTTCTACTGACATTTTTTGGTGGAATTGCATTTCAATTATCATATTATAAATACGTTTATAGTTTTTTTTCCACTTTTATTTGTAATTTTTACCGGTGGCCGGGTTTTGTCGTGACCGACATCTGGCTGACTGGCATGTGAATTTTTTTTATTATGAATCTTTGAATCGTTAAAAAAAATAATAAAAAATAAAAATATTCCGCTAGCCTAAAGCAACAGTGAGATATACCCGAAATTTCCAATTTTGTGATACACATGCAGATATGTTAGAAATAAAATATTGAAGTTTGATAGTTAACCTATGTGAAAATATAGGATTCATAATCTAATTTGAAAAATATAATTTTGTCAGACCCTTTGCATACCTTAAAGTACGATTATCAGAAAATTTATTTCTCAGAGATATCTCACTGTTGCTTTGAGCTAGCTATATACGTATTTTTATTATTATGAGAGTAATTCGTTTATTGACCAAAAAAAATTTTTTTTTTTGTAGGAGTGAATCCAATAGGAAGACCCACGGTCTTTTAAATTATTTCGCGTAGATGAAGAAATGTAATTAATTATTGTTTATGGCTTTTTAAAAAATCAATGAATAAATAGACTTAAAGGTTCTTATTTTTAACTAAAGTATTTTATTGTACTTGAACTGTCAGTTGAAGCGCTAAACTGATCTGTTTTCTTGTATCAGATGGTCATAGGCTTAATTTATGTCAACAACTCAGTGGCCTATGCGCTATTAGGCACGTAAAAAGGCTTGATGGTGATGATCAATTAGTTTCAATAGATAATTTCCTCATAATGTGTTAATATAGGGTCCGTTGGCCACATTGCAAATATCATAATCCAACTCCACTCATGTGCACTGCCGAGATAGTTTCTATGGAGACGAATCCATTTCAGTGTATGCTTCAAATCCCCAGTTTTCACTGAATACACACCGTTTCTGAATATTGAATTCATAATTTAACTCTCAAGTGTCTAGAATGGAAATTGATTGTGAAATTTGGTTATTTTTTTATGAGAATACGTTTCTTTGTGTAAAGGATTTGGAGCAAATACACAAGACATTGGTATACGAGCACATATATTTTTATGATTTAATTGAGTTCTATGATTAAATAGTCTAATACAATATTTACAAAGTATTATCTGTACCTCAGAGGCAGACGGATGCAAATCCAGAATTTAATAAAATAACATTTCGATAATCGTATCCAGTTTATGATCATGTCCATTGATATTTAAAAAAATGTAAGTCTTGTAATAAAATAACCAATGCATTAAGATACTGAAAATACAAATTGATGCCATAAATTATTAGAAATCTCTAACATAAAGTAGATTCTTTAGGCTATTGTTGAACATTTGACATTTGGATTTGCATCCGTCCGCCTCTGAGGTACAGATATTTACATCTCATACATTATTTATTGTACACTTATTGTCCTAATTTATAATAAAATATTACAACAGAGATGAAGAACATTTCAGAGAAGAAAATTTATAAGTCAAGGCATCTACAGTGCTTATGCCCTGTCTTTGGCTGGTTTAAGTAGCCACTTTACACACTGCGTAACATTCACCATTCTGCTTATATTTAAACATCTATATTCCTTCGATTCTTCCATCTGTTGACGTTTGTGAAGTTAAAGAGCTGAAACATTTATTATTGCGTGTGAGATTCATATGATTTAATTTTTTCACCTACATACTAGGCAACACCTAAAAAAAAATTTTAATTTTTATACTTCTTTAACCAGGTGGATTTATTAACAATGTTTTGAGTTTGTCCAAATTTTTGTAGACAAGGACTGGATTCAACCCCCCAGGGGCTGTTTATATTTACATTTTACAACAGAAATGAAGACTTTTAACAGGTGGAAGAATCAAAAGAATATAGATGTTTAAATATAGGCAGAATGGTTAATGTTACGCAGTGTGTAAAATTGCCACTTCAACAAGCCAATGATAGGTCATAAGCCCTGTGCATGCCTAGACTTTTATATTCCCTTATCTAAAAAGTAATTTATCTCTGGTGTAATATGATAATAATAAAAGCTCCCTCGGGGGTTGAATCTCGTCCTTGTCTACAAAAATTTGGATTAAATCAAAACACTGTTGCTAATTTATTATATTTTAAATGTTTTTTTTTATATATTTACACTCAAATTGAGTTATGTGTATTTACTGCTTTTATTATTTATTTTAAAAAAATATATTTATTCATATTTTTTTCTTACAAACTATAATTAATAATAAAAATAATGTGTCCTCACTGAGGTTACCCGTGCCGAGGACGCTTTACAATATACTTTATTGAAATGTTTTTGCATTAGAGAGTAAACAAAGAAGACTTACTTAATAAACAGAGATAATTAACAAAATATTCACAGTTTTAAAAACAAGGTATATATGTACATATTTATTATTTATATTACAAAACGCACAATGAAAATAACAAAAACCTGACATAAGCTTTACACTTGTGGAGCGGTTGATTCAATATTGGTTTGGGCGAATGAGACAATTCATTTTACTTCTACCTAGCTCCACTATCCATTTTTTCATAGCCTTTTAAAACATTTTCTCGTTACTTAAGATAGTGGAAGTAGGTTGTATATTTTAATTGAATAATACTAAAAATCCCTTTATCTGAAAGTGGTATTAGTTTGTATTTGTTAAGTAGTCTTCGTGTTAAGGATCAAGTGATTATTTTGTTGTTGGGGTTTTGCCTTGCATTTGAGTAAGAGTAGTTTTTGAATATGTATTTTGTAATATATTTAACCTAGTATTTATTTACATAGTTTTACAAATATGTATTTATTTCTAAGGAATCTATACGTAGGTGTAACAGGTTGAAATCGGTGACTCCTTTGGAGGCTGTCCAAAAACTTAAAGGTTATGAAATCCGATTAAGGGTTCCTTTTTTAACCTTTTTTAACCTTTTTAAACCTTTTTTTTAACCTTTTTTATTTATTTTATATATTCTGATGCTACGCAACGATATTAAAACACTGCAAAATTTCAATTTTGATTTAGTATGATTTTGGTCGAACCTGATAACCATTACATTACTTTTGACTTGGCAAAGATTAAAAGAACGGGCTTGAATATGTTGCCACCAATTTCCATCATCATAATTGGCATTACAACATATGGAAGAAGCTATAGTTAAGTTAGTCTTCATCTGATGCAGCTCAGTCATTCTAAGATTGAAATTTTTTGTAAATTGTTTAAGAGTAAAACATTTATGTTTGTAAGTGAAAATTCTTGATGGAAGTTCATTGTAATGTATTATATAAATAAAAGACGAGTGATACTTTAGTCCACAAATTTAGAATATTCAGTGACCGGTTTTATCGCTTTCGTGACATCTTTGAGACTGGTATCTTTATTAAGGAGTTTTATACAAAACAGAGGTAAGGATAGATAATTCAAAATGATATGAAAGTAAGTAAAATAAAGTTATTTTTATCTTGACGATCAGTATCTTTTTTTTTTGGGCTAACAAATTAGTTGATATAATGCTTTTATTTGTTTAAGTATTTAATTTTTAAGACAAAAAAGATAAGTTTTCCAACTTAGGAACTTACTTTCTTAATTGTTAAGACTGTAAAAATACTTGCTACGTAGGCCAAAAGGGTAAAGCCTTTAAAACACGCATTAAAGAGCACATACAATCATGGTGTAATTATAAAGATAAATAAAAAAATTCTAATCACTTAATAAAAAATAGACATTTCTTTGATTTAAAAAATAATGTAAAAAGAAATCATATTGCACCTTATATTGATTCATTATTTATGTAATACATTTTTTTGTGTATTATTAATGTTAATTTTTTTTTTATCTCTCATTGAATACATTTTTGTTATTTTCTTGGGTTAACCTTTTCTTTTTTTTTTTTTTTATTACTTTCTTATTTCATTTACATTTTTTAGATCTTAATTTTCATATGTACTTTTAATTTTCTTATTATTTTTTTTTTTTCTGTAGATATGAATTAAAATTCTCGATACTTTACTTTATTTATTTATTATTTATCTTGTTTTGATTACATTTATGAGTACAAACTATATGTATATGTGTTTATATATTTTTTTCTTATATTTAAAATATATTTAAGTAAATTACTATTCTTTAACTTTAATTGTATTGTTTTACTCTATTTTCTTTTATTTTTTATGTTTATTATTTTATACGTATACAGTATTATGTCTGTACTCTTCTTATTTGATTATTAATTAAAACTAATGTCTGAGCACCCGATGACAAACTATCATTGAATAGTTTATCGGGACAAAATATATTTTAATACTTTGTTTTCTTTATAATTTATTATTATCGTAATAATATGTATATTTTATTGAATAAAGACTCTATGAAAAAAAAAAAAAAAAAAAGGCCATAAACTTGACAAACCAAAAATTCTCGAAGTTAATAGATTAAAAAATAAACCCGATGTAGAATTACTTAATGAACATATAACACACGTGCATTCTCCATTACTTTACACATTGTAATATATTTCCACTAATGAATTTTTTCGCTTTGTTTTTAGAAATCATAATTCACAAAAATCCCACTCATAAATGATGGTACACTAAAAATAAAAATAAATTACATAAGCTCATAAAAATATGATTATATCAACTAATTTGTTAAACCCAAATTTATTTTTTTTAAATTTGATTATGATCCTTAAGATAAAAATAACTTTATTTAATTTACTTTCATATAAATTTGAATTCCGTATCTTTATCTCTGTTTTGTATAAATATATTTAATTCCTTAATAAAGATAATAGTCTCGGTCGCGAAAGGGATAAAACCGGTCACTGGATATTCCAAATTTGTGGATTAAAGTATCACTCGTCTTTTATTTATATAATAATTGAGGGTAGTTTTGTATCGATACTGAAACTGAATAAACAAAGTACAAAATCCTACTTTATAAATATAACAATAAAATAATAGTAACTAGAGTATTAAATATAGATTTTTATAAACAAAGGTAATATTAAGAAAATATAGTGTCATATAAATCATAAGGAAATTAATTAATACAATAGAATTAAAAATTCAAAATATAACCTTTGTACCTTTATAAATCAAAAAGTTGCAATGGATATTTCGGTTTTTTTTGCTTTCATTGCTAAATGGATAAAAGTCAGCTTTTCCAATGTTATAAATATAGGTTTTAAGGTGACGATTGGATTGGAAGAAATAAAAATGATTTAACTTAAATAATAATAAAAACACTTTGTTTTTAACCACTTACTCAGATTATTTAATTTATTATTTATCAGTTTCAGGGCTACTATGAGTCCATTTGTAAAGGTACAGTTTGGAAATTAATTAAGGCATGATTTATTACCACCATGTGTCGAAGTTTTATGCAGACACTGTAAGAATTATTAAATTAGATTATATGCATTCATAAATTATGACTCGATCAGATAACAGGTATCGGTTGGTTTGAAATCGGTCAATAATTAAATAAATAATAAGTGACATATTAAACAGAAATGAAGAACATTTACGAGAAGGTAATAATGTCAATGTTAACAGCTCTCCAGGGAGTTGAATCCAGTATTTGTCTACAAAAATTTGGACAACCTCAAAATATTGTTAAATAATAAGTGGTTAAAACAGAACGTTTTAATTATCATTAAATAATAATTAGGAGAGAAAATACTCATTTGAAATACATGCGTTCTTTCAAAATCTCAGTTTATTTCCGAAAAACCTAAATAAAATATTCCAATAATGAAACAAATAAGCCAAAAATATTTTATGCAAGAAAAACACGGTCCTATTTAATGAAAATTTCTGAAAATATTAATCAGTAATTTAAGGTTTTTTTAAATTCTTTTACGTATAAGACCACTAAAACCTTGTGGTAACAAGATTTAGTAATTATGAATTTATCTGATTTAAGTAAAAATCTATTGCCTGATATTTCGTCCGTATTTATTTACTGAAATTTAAATCCCGAAAAACCATCCCTATCTTTCTGTTACAGCCGAATACACTTTGATACGGACTAGAATATTCAAGAACAAGGGCTGGCCCTAGTACACAGATTAACCCATATATTCTAACCCCCAAAATAGGTGCGTGTCGGAGACAAATGACAATGTCTCTGGCGCAAGCCTATTTCGGGGCTCATTATAAAATGATTATGGGAAATAATCAGCTGCTATTCACTTGATCAGCACTCAAGGTGAGAAATGTTTTTGAAGAGTCTTCAAAAAGCGGTAAACAAGCATTTTTCGTTGAAAAATGGCCTACATTACGGGGCGATTTACATGACATTTTATAATGCAAAAATTACTTTTACCGATAAATCGTTTAAAATATACAATATTTTTTGAGAAGTGGACGTGGTGTGAAAAATACTTCGTCCTAGAAGAAGGAAAATTAGAGTGGACTGTATTTTTGGGGAAGGAAGGTTGCGCAACTCCACTAACCTGGTAATGATGAGGCGTGACATGTGCTGGAACCTGGCTGGTAAAGCTGACGGTCGTAAGACGCTGGCACAGCTTTAAGGTATAGATCTGGCGATCTAAGAGGACGCAGGCACAGCTCGCTTGAGGAAATATTAGTTAATTCTTTCATTTGGTTGATGTAAGATTGTGTACTGATAATATAACGTTTTTTTCGGCACTCGCACGTAATATTATTGTTGCGTGGAGTGCGCTGGGAAATGGAAAGGACAGGTAGGTAGATATGATTTTGATTGAGAGTTGAAATGAACAATATTAATCTATATCTGACAGTGCTATTTCTAAAACACAATAATTAAAACATTTAAATTAGTAAACGCAATTATCCAGTGGAAGTTCAATGTAATTAATAGAATAGACAATTTAATGAATGACATGTTGACACTTTAATTTACTTTACCCGGCGCACATACGTTGATTTAAATGATTTAGGCGGTCAAAACTATTTTACAGTACATTTTGACTTTAAATTATAAATTTTACTGTGAAATTTTGCCCTTTGTGAAATTCAAATATTTACCCCGCCAAAAAGTGAAAAACAAAAAAACGTAAACTTAAAAAACACAAAATTTATTTTTAATGACAAATTTCACAAACATTAAAATTTTTTAGGCACAGATAATTTTTGATCCGTATCTGAAAAATGAAATTGATATTTGGGTCAGGTGGTAGAAAAATATTAATTGTTTCAGGGCAAAATGATCATAGTTTTTTTTTTTTTGTTTCTTGCTACTAAATGATCATTATCGCGTCGACTATTATTGAGTTCAGACTCATTGGTCTGTATATATAAAAGTTACATTTCTCCCTCGAGAACTTTCTTGTGTAGTTTTTACGGTATAACCGAAAGTGCTTATTTCGGACCTTTATTATGTTTCTTCCGACAACTGTCCTATGGGTAATAAGGCATTTTAAATTTTTCCTTCTAACCGAGTTTGATTAGTTTTAAAAAATACTGCTTCTTTTTTTTAGAATTTAGACCATTTTTCTTTTATTGGTGTTTTAAAGTACGCAAATCTTTGTTTAAAAGTGCGTAAATTATCTGATGTATCACCGTTACTTGACAAAAGGTGATTTTTCGTATATGTATTTTCTTTTTTCATACAAATAAGCAGTATATTGCTATTATATTTCATCGAAAAGATATTAACGGCTCACTATTTTTGTACCCGAGGTACCAAGTGTACCTAAAATAAAAGTAAATCGCAGTTTATTACATTTTAATAAAAAGTTGTTTTTTTTTAAAAATAATCTTTAAAAAAACCTATAATTTGGTCATCCGCAGCTGTTCATACTTAAAATTTATGTTATAATTATACCCAATATATAATGTGAACAGCACATTTACAAACATTACGAGATAAGAGGCGATAATAAAACAAAATGTCTTATAAACATGAAAATTAAAATTAAAAAAAATCATTACAAAACATAATTTTTTTGAATTTCTACAAAGATTATAAAAAAAAGTTAAAAATCATGTAGAAGTATCTAGAAATATTGATTATTACCTGAATTATTCGAATCCATTATAATATTTTTTTTAAAATTTGGTGGACATCACAAAATGGATCTTTGTTAAAATGTTTACACGAAGCGCTGAGAACAATGACGATCTGCACTTCGCGAGCCGACCAAGTTTTAACTAACTGTGCGCGTGCATGGTGAAAAGTGCGCGAATAGGGATGGTAAACTTTTGTTACTGTGACATTTTTTCGACTATAGTATTTTTTTGGCATTTTTAACGTCAATTTTGAATTTCGACTTACGACCGGCTAATTCTGAATAATCAACGTTTGTGCGGCGTCAATAAACCTGGGTGTGAGATACCCGCCACATATTTAAATGCTCACTATTTATAGAATTAAATACGTCGCATCCTCTCCCATTCAGTAGCTGGAGTAAAAAACAAAGATATCGATAGTTTGATTTGTTTTAGTAGTGACATGCGCGTGGGCTGAGTTAGAAGTGAGTTCAGAATGCATTCGGGTGCCCCTCACCCCGGTTTATAGTTTGTCTTACATTTTTGGTCACATACAATACAGACAAATATCCTTATGTGATTTTTTTTTCTACGCTATGCCAAAAAATTGGTTTATTATTTAATTGTATCTTCGAATATTCTTTCTGGAAAATTCTATATTTATTTCTAAAAAATTCGTTTTTCGAATAAGTTTTTTGATGTACCTATTATACCAAGCTTCAAAGTTTTTTGATAAATTGTCTATTGAAAATAAAAAAAAAAAATATTTAAAAAAATCACAATAAAAAATGATACCATTTTGTTTAAAACTAATTTAGTTTTATTTTAAATGCATATAAAAAATATCAGTATTTTATTCTAAGCTTAAATCAAACCCGAGTTCAAAAATGTTTGAGTATGTTCAAATGCTTGCAGACTGGCTGGATTTCCTCCCTAGGGAGTTATTCATATTGAATTTTTTTTCAACAAAGAGGGAAATCATTTTTGAGAAGAGAATATGGAAGTCTAGGCATTTACAGAGCTTATGACCTGTCATTGACTGGTTTAAGTGGCCACTTTACACGTGATAGAGGTTTCAGCTATTTTACTTCACAAAAGTCAACAGGTGGAAGAGTTGAGGAAATGTGGATGTTCAAACATGGGCAGAATGGTGAATGTTACACAGTGTGTAAAGTGGCCACTTAAACCAGCCAATGACAGTTCATAAGCCCTGTAAATGCCTAGATTTCCATATTCCTTTCTCAAAAATATTTTCCCTCTCTGTTGAAACAAACCCGAGTTATTATCCATATAAGCCAAACGCGCTACTCTATGAAGCAGAGAAGCATTTAATTATGATTTTGGATTTGAATAGAATGAAAACGATGCTCCAATTTAAACTTCACCCATAGAACTCCCTCTATGGAATAACTGCCCAATCAAATTCAACCCAGTATTTGGACACTCGTATTTGAAGATACTCATTGAAAATTGTGGAGAGAAAATTGAAGAGTATTATTTTTGGTTGACTGGTTTGAGTTTTTGAACTCTGGATTAGAGTTTTTACGTTCAATTCTTATTCCGGATAATATATCTTATATTCTTCAGAATGCTTATTTATTTATTTGACTTCTTGTACATAAATCATATTTTATATTGTATACGTACTTTTACCTGCGGTTTCGTTCACATGGTATTATGGAGAAATCAAAAAGTTAATTAAATAGTTTTGTCGTTCAGCAATAACAATTTAAAATTTCTAGATAGAATTTTATATTTTTTGGGACAAAAAGTAACCGAATATATTACCGGTCCTCCAACTATTACGATAAAACAAAACGGCATTTTTAGTCTATGGCGACGTAGTATTGTTATTCTGTTCACAAATCCAAAATCCTACTACAAAACCAAAACGAGAAGCAAACCAAACAAACTATGGACAAAGCAAAATTATATAAATTAAAATAATAAATTTCAAAATTATTGTTTTTGACATCCCACCTTAACGCTTACTCATTTTCAAAAAATATTGCTCATTGTTTATTTATTATTATATATTTCTAGAGTGCATATTTAAAAATTGGAATGACAATATATATTTTATATCAAGAAAGGAAAAAATTATGATGTACGAAGCCTATGTCAAAAGTAAATTGAGTTACATGATCGCCTTCTGGGGAACTGGCAACAAGACAGACATAACAAGAATACAAAGACAACAAAATGAAATTCTTAAACTAACATACAACCTACCCTACCTGACCTCTACGACTGAACTGTACAAAAAAACACACCAGTTTGACATAAACTACTTGACTAAAATTGAGACCTTAAAAATTGTGCACAAAATAACACTGGGAAACATACAAGACGACGACATAATATTAGTCAAAAATGCTGACATACATAAATATAACACCAGACAACAATAACACTATCATATTGAAAAAGCAAAGACAAACACAGGACAGTCAAAAATACTACATAATGGACTTAAACACTACAACGACCTACCTTACTACTTGAAAACTTTTAATGGAGACAAATTTAAAATCAATCTGAAAAAGCACATGATGACTGAACTAACTAGACTAGACGAGACATAAAATGACTAGACAATATTAAATTTCTAATTTAACCCTAACGGGTTTTTTAAAATTGTAAATAAATAAAAATAAATAAAAAAAGTATTTTATTTTACTTCACAATTTTTCGACTATCCTTATGCAAAAAAAATGACAATCGCTCGTTTCGTTGAGACGGGAAAGAAACACAAACAAGCAGACAAACACACTTTCTCATTTATTATATTATTACTCCGGCAATATGGATAGTAGGTTTTCAGAACAACCTGGGGTGGAAATTTACGATTTGAGTGGGATTATTTTATTGCATTGCTGATCTGTGTTAATCGGGTTGTGGTCCCGTAGCTAGTGTCTCGGACTCATGGCTCAAAGGTCCGAGAGTCGATTAGCACTCTACTCCAATTTGATTCTTATTTCCTAAAAGTGAGTTATTGAAAGAAAAAAAAATGCGGGGTAAAAAAAATGCGGTGCGTGAAGATAGTAGATACAGAAAAAAACAGTCTGCGGCCTAACGAACTACAGAATATAAAAATTCTACCTTTGAGAAGTCGGAAAAGGGGACCAGAGACAGGAATCCGGATGCTAAAACCTCCAAGTCCTTTTTTTTTCGTAGTGCTTCGTTTTTTTCGGCGCACAGAACACAGCACTTTTACTCAATTGGTGCGGGAATCTATGAATGCGGCGCGGACAGAAGATGAAAAGGCGAGCGGATACCGGCAGACGGATTACCAAGCATGCGGTTATGGGCAAAAAAATGTGAAGAGAAAAAAATAGATTTTCAACGTTGGTTGCTATGGATATGGAAAATATTAATCATATCAATTGTAGCTACCTGCGGCCATAGTGATGAGGAGAATAAATAAATATTTGGGGATTCGAAATTGAGACATGAAAAGGGAGGGGGGGGGGGTGTAGGATAGGTGGATCGTATTTTGAGAAAATGAAACAAAAAAATAATCAAACAACAATCGCAATATTCGTATTTAAATTCATTTAATTCAAACTAACCTTAAATGAAAAAAAGAATAAAAAGAGATGGATGGAGAAGAGATTAAAAGAGAGAAAGAAGATGTATTTTCAAGATTAATTTAAACAGAGATACTGTAGAAACATATTTGATAAGGATGGGTGATTTTTTCACAGTAGAGTCGCATATACACTTTATAAATGAGATAAGATAGAGGAATAATTGTAGATTGAAATAAACTGTTAAAAGACTGTGCTAAAAAAAAACATATAGGCGCGGTGCTGTGATGTCGTGTGACATAAATCAAAAGACGGAATATTTTAAAATTCATACTATTTAAAAAATAAGCATCGAAGCATACTGTTTTAAAATTCCTTTTCCATAATTTATAAAAATAGAAATATGATTTAGGGCTGTTATAGGAAAATAAATAAAAAACGATCACCAATCAGTTAAACACCAGTTATTTAATTACCGTTCTAGAACTTCTCACTGCCAATAATTGCCTAATGAAATGAACGAGAGCTGATGTTTTCCATGTCTTATGTGTGGTACACGTGTCTATCGGATGCTGTCTATCTGGATGCTGTTGTCTCTTTCACATAAACACCGGCCACAGAACAGCGTCCGCGTCTTCTTTGTTATAAGTTCATTATTCGTTATCTTTTTTATACAGTTGACAGATTTATTGTTGTATTGGCATCACTTTCATTCATGAAATTATTCTTTGAATAGTAAGGAAAAAATGGTTTTTTGAAATAAAATCCTCCATATTAATACAAATTTTACTTTCAAAATCTGGTGCGAAAATGTCCATTTAAAGATCGTATAAAGTACAACCTCTTCATTTTAGAAAATAATAAAGAAAATTAAGTAATGTATCATGATCTGTTTAGTAAGATTACTAGTCGAATATATATTTAAATAAATAATCTTTTGCATCTATTAGAGAATGCTCACCATTATTGCAATGTTAGAAAAAATCTAATACCCTTTAAATTAAACACAGAATCTCTGCCAATTCTCAATTACTCTTTCATCAGCTTGAAAAACAACAATACACCCACATAAATTTATTTCTGTATTTCATTTATTCACATCTTTTTGTAATGTAATAGTATAACGTAATATGGTTTGTGGTATAATTTGTGTAATTTTTTCACAAAACTCGTTTATAAACTATGTACAGTAAAATTCAAATTTATCGGATAAATGAGCGCCAGATATTATACGCATATGTAGAAATCCGGATAATATGATAGACCATTTAACTATGGCATGTTTTGAAAAAACAAGCAAAACTTACTGTAAGCTCACATTTTTATTGCTTTTGAAATAATAAAACGGATTGGAATCATATTAAAAACTTGTTTTCTCTTTCTAAGGGGTTTTCAGAATGCCGATTTGGCGCGTTTCGTCTTTTTATTTTCTCATAACGATCTGGATATTTGGCAATCTGGATGATTGGAGTTCGGATAAACGGAGTTTTCCCATTATATTTTATGAATTTGAATGCTACTGCAGCCTAAAAAGTCAAAATAAATGAGTGAAAGTGTAAACAAATTATGTCATTTAAAATGAATAAATAAATACTTAAACAGAATTTTACGACATTTCATATTTTATTTATTTCGTTTATTTCATTTATTATATTTATTCTTTTTATTATTTTTATTATATTTTTTATATTTATTTTATTCATTCTATTTATTATATTTATTCTATTTATTATATTTATTCTAGTTATTCTATTTATTATATTTATTCTTTTTATTCTATTTATTATATTTATTCTATTTTAGTCATTTTATTTATTTTATTTGTTTTATTCGTTTTGTTCGTTTTATTCGTTTAATTCGTTTTATTCGTTTTATTCGTTTTATTCGTTTTATTCGTTTTATTCGTTTTATTCGTTTTATTTGTTTTATTCGTTTTATTCGTTTTATTCGTTTTATTCGTTTTATTCGTTATATTCGTTATATTCGTTTTATTCGTTTTATTCGTTTCATTCGTTTTATTCGTTTTTTCGTTTTATTCGTTTTATTCGTTTTATTCGTTTTATTCGTTTTATTCGTTTTATTCGTTTTATTCGTTTTATTCGTTTTATTCGTTTTATTCATTTTATTCATTTTATTCATTTTATTTATTTTATTCATTTTAATTTCATTCATTTTATTTTTTTATTTATTTTTTATTTATTTAATTTATTTTACAGAAAAAGACAGTCAATAATCTTAAAATAACATAATAAAGATAAGGTTTTAAAACAGACCGGCGAAGTTTTGAAATATGGTACCATTCTTATAGAATTATGGTTCAACAAAAGGGTGTATATGTTAACTGCGGTTGAAAAAACTGAGAATTATATTGAAAGTAGGGTGTTTTGTGCACAAAAATTAACCTTGGCAATTCAATTTTTGTTGCCGAAGTCTAAAAATAATCAGTTCTCAGTGGAGTCCTGTGCCAAAACACTTGTATGAAAGAAGTTTGAAATTGGAAAAAAAGGATGAAAGTAGGCTAAATGCTATCGAAATGCGATTTCTCTGATGAGTGTGTGGGAAAATATGTAAGATAGATGCACTAATGTCGATATCCGTGCATTATGTATGGCTGATACAAGCATGATCGACAAAATTAAGAAAGAAGTTCAGCGTTATAGAAAATGAGTAGCAAAATAACGGCTAAAAATATTTCATGCTAACATTGTGAGAGAAATTTATTTAAAAAATAAACTCAGAACTGCCTCATCATTTAATGAAAAAAACATTATTAATTATTGTGTTGAAAAGATTCGAAAAATGTTTGGATTAATATCGTAATTTTTAAAATTACAAAACAAAACATTTATGTACCTAAGAAAAATATCCATGAATAACTAATCTAGATTTTAAATACAAAATTACCTCTTGATTTATTAAAAAAATAAAATAATAATAATATTTTTTGTAAGAGTTCTAAAACCGTTTTATTTCAATTAATAAAGGAAACAAATTTTAATAATCAAAAAAGTTATGTTAAAATACTCAGGATTAAGGAAATATAATTTTTAAACAACGAAATTGAAAACCTTTAATGAAAATGATTTCTTTTTAAGTGAAAATTTTAAAAGATAATCAACTTTTAAAAGTGCTTAAAATATTAATTTAAAAAATAACTTTTTCCAACTCTTCGTAAATCTT
The DNA here is from genome assembly GCF_059751315.1 of Micrasema longulum. Lineage (NCBI taxonomy): Eukaryota > Metazoa > Arthropoda > Insecta > Trichoptera > Brachycentridae > Micrasema > Micrasema longulum. The sequence goes on from NW_028277736.1 coordinate 472,288, forward strand.
TCCTATATCTGCACTCAATAGTGCATAGGGTACTGCATCAGTACATCAAATGCAGCTAAATATCAGTTTTTTGCTTAAGGTGCCAGTCTGGGAACATAAAATATTGCAGTTTACAACCACCTTCTCAAACAATATTTTATATTGAACACTACTATCAATTTTTTTTTCAGGGTTTTTGCCTGAGATCAGCCTTTTTTATATCAGGAAACATACAGTACGATTTTATAGTTTTAAAGTTCACAAAATAAGACTGATGGACCGGTGATGTTTCCGTAATAAATGCTTAGGTTACTAATTAAACTTTATTATTACTTTAAGTACAACAATAATTTCATTCTGGAAGAAAAAAGAAAACTGGAAGAAACTGAAATTTAAATAAAAACAGTAGGAACATTAAATGACAAAAAACGCTTAAATGAATAACAGGGAAAACTAATAGCGAAAGTAATCGAAAAACAACGGGTAAAAAAGTACCTTATCAGTATTTACATAGTAGGTGAAAATAATATTATGAATAAAAAAACATGCTTAAATGATTAAAAAATAAAAATAAAAACATGCTCAAACGCAGATTTTCATAAAAGAAAAAATATATATTTTAAAGAATTAAAAAAAAAAAGATTAGAAGCGATAAAATAAGAATCAAACAAACATGAAATTGAAGTTGATTAAAAAAATAATAACAAATTAGGTTTTTTTTTTTTTTTTTAAAGCAATGAGGAAATTATTTTTTTTATTATTATTTGTTTAAACATAATGAACTTAGCCAATTTAAAAAATATATTTTTAAATACCGTATTTTCAGCGCTGTTTTTTTATTTCTGAAATAACTCCGCGACAGTTCTTTCGATTGGTTCGTTTACGATGAACAAACCCGATATCTTTTAAATCTTTCACATCATTGGATAGTTCATATGATCCAGTGACGTCATTCAAAGTAGTGCGGTTTTATTAAAATATTTATTATTTATTTTTTCGAACATTTTCAAGAAATTTTGCCGTTCAATTTAATGCTCTAATTTTTACAGCGCGCAAGTAAACATTTTTTGTATCCAATTTCCCGTAGCGCTGAAGTTCCTCATTTAAACGTATGAAAAAAGGTTTCCGTATGTTTCTCTTTTTTAATAAATGCCTCGCATTTTGTTCTCATAAAAGTTTCTCAGTCTCTGCAGAGAAAATTTATCTATCTGAATAATAATTATGTATTTCTCTTACTTGCAATTCTATTTGGATCCCCTTTTGTAACGTAGGTAGGTCAGAATGGCTTATTTGAAAAGAAATTTATGGTGTATAAATCAACCATCATTGTGAGTTAATGCAAATGGTGGTGCGGACGGAATGTTTGTCGACAATAAGCGAAATTTATGACTCGATCCATGAAATAATTATTTTTATGCATCTGAATGGAAAAAAATACAACATTTTACGGCTCCGATAACATTTTGGTGAAATTGGAAGACGCCTGCCTTGTGTACGGGTATTCAGCTCCGAATCACAGTAATTTAGCGAATAATAAAAAAGTTTTAGTTCATTGACGAACTTTCCTAACATAAAAATGAACTGTTCTGCAAACTAGCTATTGTAAAATACTTACCAGTAGTTTTATCTCTTCCAATTCTATCACCAAGGTTGATGAAGGACAATATAAAGTGATTCGGAATGTCGGAAAAGAGTGTGAAAGACACACAGCATAATAACCTAGAAACACGCATCTCAAAAACTTTGAAAATCAAAAAAATATACTACAAAGAGAAAAATGATTACATAAACCAGCATTAATCTCTAAAAACGCGTAAACTTCAATGTCCTCAAATAATGCCTTTGTATCAGTAGACATATTGCCCATCAAGATCGAATTATAAGTGGGCGTATAATCTAGTTCTTCTACAAAGATTTGGCCACACTCAAATTATTGTAAAAAAACAATTCTTTTAAACTCTCGATTCATATCAATCCAACGATGTGAAAAACTTGAGTCTTCAAATAAAAAATCGACCTGAGAAAAACAGTCAAAAAACGTTTTTACTGTTATAAGCTACGCGATATAAAATATGACGCATTAACGATAAAACAGTTATCGCCCGTTAAGGGTAAAAATAACTTTATATTGGTTATGTTTATGTTTTTTACTCATAATGAACCTGATGGCTGTGATAGTTTGGTCGTATATGGCGAATGGGCGGCAAATAATGTATTTTATGTAAAAGTACTTTAATTTATTTTTAAGTTTGATTTGATTTTTTTTGCATCACAACAGGCAGGAGGCTCAATTACAGTCGTGAATTACATTACAAAACAACCCAGGCGTAGTGAAAATTTCCTTTGAATTTTTGTGTTCTCACCGGGAATCGAGCCCGAAACCTTCCGTGAGTGAGTCAAGCGTCTTGACCACTACACCACGGAGGCCGCCGAAGTTATTGAACTATACGCCAGTTTTTCGTTTCAGGTCTAGCTAGGGGTTTTTGTTCAAATGCGGTCAATACCGTTACTAAAAAAGCAAAAGCCGCAGCTGAAAACCACTTTTCAAATATTCTGTTTTTCGTTTGGTGTATTGAATATTTGAATGTCAAAGTAGTTGAAAAGTCAAATACAAAACGTAATGTTGGGTTACAAGATAAAACAAATAATATAATACAAAGGTAAAGCAAATCGTTTGTATGGCGACGGATAGGAATAATAAATTAATAATGAAAATACTTCTCCAGGGTCCTGGTCCTATTTCACACACATAACCATATTTTTTATCCACCAGGACGCAGACTAAATTGTGACGTGATAGAAAATTTGAGCTTTCAGGCTTCTGTAAATTTTGATCGCGGATATCTAGGAATTTTGGCCCGTCGGCGTCGCTCGTTAGGTGTATGTTTTGTTCCACAAAACACAATATAATAATTTTATTTGTTTGTTGTAATCTACAGTCATAAACAATAATATGGTTGTAATATAATAAATACTTAAAACTAGAAAAAAAAATATCTCAAGCTTATAAATATCAATATACGTAATGTGTCATAAATAAAGTTAATTAAGTCAAAATAATAATAATTATGGATAACTTATATAGCGCCATTTTCGTAATATAATACCTCAAGGGCGCTTTACAAAGTGATTTTATAAAGATATAAATTTAATTTCAACTTTTTAATTTAGAAAAATAATATACTTTTTCTTATTACTTTTCCACCACATGCTAAGAATTTATTCAAATGATTTAGAGAACAAGTGGGTTTTAAGTTTTTTCCGAAACATCACTTCACTCTCACAGTTTCGGATTTCTGCTGGGAGAGCATTCCATGCCGTAGGGCCTGCGACCGCAAATGCACGTTTGCCGAATTAAGTGCGCTGTTTGCGTAGAGGTATCATAACTTTTCCTTTCGACGTAGATGTAGCTGATCTAAGCGTAATACGTCTGTCAGCTAGTTCATCTGGAATGCAGAGTTCCCTTAGATATTCTGGAGCAGAGTTGTGCAGTGACTTATACATACGCCAACGGAGTTTGTGTTCCACCCTCTGTGGAAAACGTAGCCAGTGCAATTCCCGAAGTAGTGGAGTGATATGATGACTGAACTTAAAGATTCCAAAAAAAAGTCAGGCTGCGGCATTCAAAACAGACTGTAGGCGAGTCATTTTATTCATTGGTAGACCTGCGTAGATACCATTACAATAATCAACTCTAGACACTACAAACGCATTTATCAATTGACGGGCGGCATCAATTGGCAAATTTTAGCGTATGCATTTAATCTGTCTCAGCTGGTAAACGCATGAACTTATCGTTCTATTAATTTGAGCGTCAAGAGAAAGGTCAGAATTAAGGATGACTTCCAGTAGTTTAACGTTGGGTAAAGCGGTACTCTTTACATCAGGTAGTGCCGTATTCTGAATCAAATTATGTCGTCTGGCTGAAGCCATCCATAGTTGTTCCGTTTTAGATGGATTAAGTGTTAGTCTATTTTCAGCCATCCAGTTTCCTATTCTCTCAATACATTCATCAATCAAATCAACAAGCACATTTATCTCACTCGGTTTACAATAAAAAAAATAAAAAAATATTATATAGTTTATTGGGACAAAAAGTGTTTTAATACCTTGTTTTCCTTATTATGTATTAATATTGTAATAATGGGTATATTTTGTTGAAAAAAGACTCTATGAAAAAAAAAAAAAAAAACAAACACTATTATGTACTATTTTTAAACAAACTATTAACTTTCTACATGCACAGTAGCTAAAATAAGTAAGGGGTTGAAACATAATAAAAAAGAATCGGGCATTCAAAATAATGTTATGAGTTTAACACAAAGTAGGTATGAAATACTAAAAAGTTAAACATGATGATTGATGATATTGAAGAGTTCACCCCCTATCTAAGGGCCTAATACTACCGATGAATCTGGGCTTGAAAGGAGAAAAAATTCTCGTCCTCTACTCAGTAGCCGAGTTCTTTAAAGACCTCAGCTTGGAGGGCCAGAACTGATCCACGGGGACCCGTCACAATAGATCTCCACACGTTGCAGTGATGTCAGAAGCTTTTATATCACTGATCTCAATTTTAATGAATAGAAATAGATATTAAATCAAATATTTAGTTAGTGATCGAAATGAAATGAAGATAAATTTAACAATTATATTAATGCTACCAGAACCATACAAAATATACAGCGATATCACAAATCACATAAAATCAAGCGTTGGTGAGCGATCAAACTGTAATACAGAAGAATCTATTTTTCAAAATAATGCCACTAGAACCACACTCTTCAGATAGTATATAAAATATCCACACAAAAATTTAAGTTAGTGACTGATCAACATGTGTAAAATAAAAAAAAGTCGATCATAGAAGAATAAATAATATACTTGACATTAAAAGCATCCACCACATACCCGCATCCGTATAAAAGACTAAATGTCTTTCTTTGGATTCACTCATACAAGCCAGCAATTTTTATTTTATTTGAATTGATTTTATATTTCTTCCTCTATTAACCAAATTCAGTAAGGAAAAGCGCAAACAAATATTTCCATTTACTACTTTTAATGTCCCTTTCACTGTCGCTCTAAAACCCCTCCCCATCATCGCCTACAAGGTAGGGACAAGGGGAAGTATAAATAAAATAAATCCATCACCCAGTTCAAACCCCTATATGTTGACATTGATAGAAAACGTTAGTAACTACTCTCTGGAGCACCAGAACGCCCCCAGGTGACACTCAAGGCCGGTCACCGGCGGCACACCCCAAGGCAGCAGACTTACACAAAGACTACTGGTTGCAAACCAACTTTTGCCACCACTAATGCCTACTCAAACTGTTATTATTGAAGAGTTTTACCTCATCAAGCGAAAGCAATAAAGGAAATGATATAATATACTTATCAGTAAAAAAAAATACTTGACTACTTTTAAACGTATTATTGTTATCCTCGGTCTTATTAACTTAAAATCCAGGAGCAGTAAGTAGACGCCGTGATGTAAGCAAATGAAAGCAAACACTGGAAAAAATCATTAAAAAAATTGACCCTTTGAATACATCTCACCATTTAATTGTCATCCACACTAATTTACTAGATTGTTTGCTATACGTAAACATGGCATATTGAATTTTGCTGAAAAGTATTGTTTAATTATGATGTTTAATTTTTGAATTACTATCAATTTATTTGCATCACAACAAGCCAGCGGCAAGCAGTGTTTCTTTTTATAGGTAATCTACAAAAAATTATAATTAATATGTACGAACATATAAGTACATATTTATAAATGGCTATGTTTTTCAGGGTTCTTAACTATTAATTACAATTATTATGAATATTATTGTCTTCACAATATGCGTAGCTTTATTCTATACTATTTTTATACAACACCTGTACTAAAGTTAATTAAAAAATACCACAATGACATTTGGCTGATATTTCCATTACGATTAAAATATCAACACCGAGAACTGACTGATTCCTTTTAACAGAGATAAAAAATATTTTAGAGAATTTAATATATGAGTCTAGGCATCTACGGGGCTCATGACCTTTCATTGGCTGGTTTAAAATAGGGCCTCTGTTAAATACGATAATTATAATAAATATTTATGTAAAATATATATTTGGTATCAAACATTACATAAAGAGACAAAAAACGAATATCAATAATTTTGGGTTTTATTTTATCTACAAATGAGAATGTGAGAAATTCTTGATAAGATAGTATGATAATTTATTCCCATTAATTCCATCTCATATATTAAATACACATGTCATACATATCGCAAATTATTTTTATCTACACGTTCCGCTGTTTAAATGTTATTGATAACAACCAAGTAGAAAAAACATTATAATTAATTTATGTTAATATAGTTATGGTAACATTTGGTGAAACATTCGATTTTCACCGAATTCAAATTTAAAAAAAAAATCAAGTACTCCAAATAAGCTATCGAAATCCATAAAAAAGCAAATTAAATATGTACATGTGTTATAATTTTAAAAACTGACTTTGTATTATTAATACAAGCACGTACTAGGTATAATAGTTAAAATAATATTTATATTAAAATTTAAAAAAAAAATTTCACATTTGAATTTACTAAAAGGTTCTACTTAAATATTTTTTTTTGATTTTTTTTTTCATTTGAAGACCTTCTTCGTGAATACCAAAATTTTTAGAAGATTTTTAAACAACCTTGGAATAACGCACTTTAATATTTGTTTTCTGAAGAAATTTGTAATTTGGGGAGCGTTGCTAGTGTAGGAAGCTTTTTCTGGTATTCTGAATTTAAAAAAAAAATTGAAGTGACGTAGTATTTTTACTGGCAATACAACAGAGTAATTTTGCTTGGTCACATAAATAATTATTTTTAGTGAAATTTCCCTTAATAATCTCACCTCAATGTCACATTTATTTGACCTGGATTTGACTGGAAGATGAGACAACAAACACGCACTTGGTAAGATATAGTCGATTCAATAAGCGAGCTAAGTACCTAATATATAATACCCTAATGTCCTTAAAGGAAAATAACTTTGAGCCAGTACCTGCATAAGTTTGTCGCAGTTTCTATCAATATAAACTTAACTAGATGTTGAATTAATAATTAATCCTGAATATGTATGATTAATTTGCCTACTACTTGGTTAAAGTGTACAATCTACTTCTATTATCCATAAGGACAATTAGTAAGTTCTCACAATATAATTTTGCTATTAAGATATTCAATTCAATTCGATTCAATTCAATTCAACTAATTTATTTTAAATATAACATATACATTACAAAAATATATTCAATACGTACATATTACAAAAAAGAAAAATAAATACATGAAAAAGACTCATGTCAAAGTAGTAGAAGAATCCAGCTCCGAAAAACCCCTCCGGATACATGGAACATATCAATATCCAGAACGATGTTGTTCAGCATAGCGGTAGACCTTCCAACAGGCATAACCATATGCAGGTTGGTCCTGAATATCGGAATATGAAACAATCTATGCTGACGCTGTCTTAGCATACATATCAGGAACATACAAACCAATACTCATCATAATTTCAGAATTATCGATCATACCGCGCAACAATCGATAAAAATGTGTAGTCAAATACACATTCCTTCTAGTCTCTAAACTTTTGTAGCCAAGCATACCCTGGAGAAACTCGGTCGGGTAGAGCCAAGGATAATACCCGCACTCTCTCATGTAGAGATATCTCAGAAACTTATTTTGGATTTTCTCTATCATTAGAGAGTACTTCAGTTCATGTGGCCCCCAAATCATCGAGCCACTCTCGAGTCTACTTCGCACCAAGGAGTTGTAAAGAGTTCTCAGTAGGCGGGTATTTTTGAAAACCCTGGCAGTACGCAGAAAATGGAACAACACAGAACAGAAATGGATAGTGGAGGTGGGTTGCGCACGGATCGATGAGTGGATCAAGCCAAATAGGTGAAATGTGTCTACTGTTTATGAAATTTGTTATATTGGTCGATATAAATTGGTTATGTTTTTATGAATATTTTAGTTTTTTGTTGTTTATTATGTTAATGATAATAAGGTTAATTGGATTAATTTGCTTTTTTTATTGATATTATTATGTTAACTTTGTTAAATAGCTAATCTTAGGCATGTTTCACATTTTGTAAAATGTTTCCCTCAGCACAGGACCATTGTTCTGTATAAAAAAAGAATAAAAATAATGCAAAAGTATAAATTAACAAATATATAATATGACAATTACTTTGAATTTATTAGACATAAATTAGAATTTGAATGGAGACAAGAATTTGTATGAGAAATGTCATTTGATTTATCAAAAAGTGAGGTCATTCTTGAATTTTTGAATGGGTAATCGAATATTTTATTTTATTAGCGTGCATGAGAAGATGTATGAATGTAGAAGAAGCGAGAAATGTATGCAAATATAGAGTGATATGACGTTATATTCTCTCTGCCAATCCTTACGAGGAAACAGCGTGATGGTTTGTTTGTTTGTTTTTTTGTTATAAAACATTTTCCGACACTCTCACAGATGCCTCCCGATTTTTTTTTAAAGTACAATTAAAATTATGTACCAAAAATCAAATAAATAAATATGAATTTACCATTTTGTCTATGTTATACATCCGTACTCCTTCTATTTTTCCATCTTTTGATTTTTAAATGCATCGTTATACACTTTATCTTTCGGTGACATGACATAAAGCCGTCAGAGTTAGAAAATTTAAATAAATGACAATTATAATCTAATCTGATGTTTTTTAATTATTCAAATTACTCTAATGGACATAGGCTATTGTGATACAAGTAAATACAGTTTTTGCTACCATTCGTGTTTGCAATGTGGTAATAAAATAAATGATGATATCCGACTAAGGCTCTTCATACAATTTGCCAAACTTTCAGCAAAAATAGTATAGTTTAATTCAAATAAAATCGTGTTATATAAAATTGAAAACTTTAAAAGAGGAACTCGAGTATTGAAAATTATTTTATTTTTTATTTTTAAGTGTAACCGATTGGAAAATCCAAATTTAAAACGGTTTCGGACATGATGAGGAATGTTCTATCTTTCTTTTTAACGTTCTTTATCTCTAAATAAAAAAGTGAAAATAAAAAAAAAAAATGCAACCGAGAGGAAGATTATTTAAAAAAATGGAATATAATAGTCTAGGCATTTACAGGGCTTTCTTTACTTGTCATTGGCTGGCTTATGTGGCCACTTTATACACTGTAAAACATTAACTATTCTGTCTTTTTTTAAATTTCCACTTTTCCTAAACGTTTCCATCCCTTTACTTTTGTGAAGTTTAAGAGCTAAAACCTTTATCATGTGAGTCAGATTCATCGGGCTGAACCAATTCACCTACTCTGCAACGCCTGAAAACGATTTTCCAATTTTCATACTTCTTCTTTCACCAGTTAGTTAATTCTACAATGCTTTGAGTATGTCCAAATGCTTGCAGACTGGCTGTGTATCCTCCCCAGGGAAATATTAAAATGTAAATTCGTTGCAACAAAGAGTCAAAGAAGAGAATATGAAAGTACAAGTTTAGCTTTTACTTCACAACAGTCAAAAGATGGAAGATTTGAGGAAATGGGGATGTTTAAACATCAGCAAAATTGTGAATTTTACAGTGTGTAATATGGTCACTTAAATTAGAAAACGACAGGTCATAAGCCATGTTAATGCCTAGACTTTCATATTTCCTTCTTAAAAATAATTTCCCTGACTGTTGCAAAAAATTTTGACCTAAATAACTCCCTAGAGAGGAAATACAGCAAGTCTGCAAACATTTGGACATGCTCAAAACATTGTTTTTCATCTAAACTGTAATATATTTATCGTAATCCAATTTACTGAACTCTCTCGAAAGATTTACTAAAATAAAAAAAACACGCTATGTTTTAAGTGTCAAAAACTTCGTGAACATTACTGGATTTTGCTCCCCATGGGTTTTATTTTTTGAAATAATATTACATTCTCTTTTCATAAATGTTATCTATTTCAATTCTTCATATTGTATTTATATATTGTATCAAATTCTTTTATTGCAGAAATATCAAATAGATATTTTTGTCCCACATAGTAAATACTTTCTGTAATCCAGTGGAGACCAACTGACGAACCACCGGGGCATAAAATTTGTGAAAGTAACTTTGATCGAACATTTTTTTACAGTATCCCAGAAGATTCTTTGAATGAGTCAAGGATGAAATAAAGGACAGTCCCATAAAAAGTTTTAAAAATGTATGTCGTTTTTCTTAAATGTAGGAGAAAGTCAGTGTTTATAGTCAGTATTAATATGTACAGTACGACCAAAAAGAAAAAAATCAGCAGGTATTACAAGTCGCGCCGATAAGTATACCCTGTAGTATCTGATGAAATGTAAAACAATTTATATTTAACTTTGATTTTTGAAAAATTCAGTTTTCATACATTACAACAGAGACGAAGAACATTTTATTGAATATAGAAGTCTAAGCAATTACAGGGCATATGATTTGTCACTGGCTTGTTAAGGGGACACTTATATGTGTAATATTTGCCATTTTGCCTATGTTTAAACATCTTTATTCCTTCAACTCATACATCTGTTGATTGTTTTGATAAAATTGATAACTTTCAAGGCGGTTGAATCTAGTTCTTGGCTGCAAAAATTTGAACAAACTCAAAATATTGTTAGTACTTAACAAACTACAAAAGGGATGGAAAACATTTTAGAAAGGAGAATATAAAAGTCTAGGCATTTACATGGCGCTTATGACCTGTCATTGACTGATTTGTGTGACCATTTTACACACCACCACACATTCACCATTTCGCCTACATTTAAACCATCTGTTGATTTAAGTGAAGTTAAAGAGCTGAAACCTTTATTGTTGTGAAGAGATTCATCTGATCGAATTATTTCACATACTACGCAACGCCTGAAAATAATTTTCCAATTTTTAAACTTCTCGGTCAGTTGGTTTTATTTTAATGTTTTGGGTTTGTCTAAATATTTGTAGACAAATGATTGGATTTCACCCCCTAGGGAGTTATTAAGATTAACGAATTACAACAGGGATGGAGAAATACATTTATTTCTTTACACATTCATCTCGCCAGTTTTTTTAAAAATTACAGTGTCTGTTGTCTTTGAAGATAAAGCAGCCTCCGTGATGTAGTGGTCAACACGCTTGATTGACACATGAAAGGTTTTGGGTTTGATTCCCAGCAAGAATAGAAAAATTTAATGTGATTTTTCTCAAGCCTGGGTCTTCTGTGATGTAATTCACCACTGTAGTTGGGTTTTCTGGCCTGTTGTGGTTCAAAAAAAGGATCTCTTTATCTGCATAATTTTTTGAAATATTGATTTAATAAATGCGGGATTATAATATGATTTAAATATAAATTTTTCAAAGGTATGCAAATGGAAATCCATATAAATCGTCATTTTCCTCTTCTATGAAATTTGTACATAAAAAAAGGGCGCCGTTATAATTTTTTGTCCAAATATTTTTAGACAAGCAGTAGATTTAACCCTATTGGGTGTTTAACCAGCCAATGACAGGTCCTATGCCCTGTAAATACCTAGAATCTGTATATCCTTTTACAAAATCATATAATTCGATGTGAAGTTATGCGATTACTTGGATTAAAATTCTTGGTCGCTGATTTTAAAAGTTATAATTTTACGAAAGAAGCCAATAAAACCATACAGTACTCTTTGAGTGAAGAACAAAATACTTTTGTCCTTGATACATTTTTCTTAAAACAACCTTTAAACCAAAGACAAGAAAAGATAAGGATTTTTTTTCTACCCTTTAGTAAAATGAGTTACAAAAGAACGATAGCAGAGAAAACGAAAAGCTCTTTGAAGATAAGCATTGATTCTGTATCTCTTGAAAAAATTTGCCTTTGAAAACTTTTTTTCCAAAAAACGGTTCACTTTATTTTATTTCTTACTCGATCCGCACTCGCTCCCTAGATAGAGCATATGGTGTCTACAAAATTTTTTTTAGGGCCTTTGGCCAACTTCCGTGTGTTCTCCCAAATCAGAACTGCGTCCCGTTATTCAGACATGAACATATAAAAATCAAGCAACAGAGAGGGAAAACATGTTTGAGAAAGTAACATAGAAGTCTAGCCATTTACAGGACTTATGACCTGTCATTGGCTGGTTTGAGTGACCAATTCATACACTGTGTAACATTCACTATTCTGCCCATGTTTGAACATCCACTTTTCCTCAACTCTCATGCGTTGACTTTTGTGAAGTAAAAGAGCTGAAACCTTTATCATGTGGGTGAGATTTATGCGGCTGAACCAATTCACCTACTAGGCAACGCCTGAAAACAATTTTCCAATTTCGATACTCCTTTTTTTACCAGGTATATAATGCAATAATGTTTTGAGTACGTCAAAATGCTTGCACACTGGCTGGATTCCCCCCTTAGGGAGTTATTTAAATTTAAATTTGTTGCAACCAAATGACAGGTCATAAGCCCAGTAAATACCTAGAATTCCATTTTTCTTTCACAAAAACGTTTTCTCTCTCTGTTGCAACAAACACATTTATTAAAACAGAGGTGACGAACATTTGAGAGAAGGTTATATAGAAGTTTAGGCACCTATAAGGCTTATGACCTTTCATTGGCTGGTTTAAGAGCCCACTTTACATACTGTGTAACTGTGTATCATTCACCATTCTGCCCCTATTTAAATATTTTTATTTCTCTGAAACGGATCTGGGTAAGTGGGTGGGCTTTCAATTTCCAATATTTTTTATATTTTTTTTGCATTCAAGATCTCAGAGTTCAGTCTAATCAAAAGTAATGTAGAGTCCATTTAAACCTTTTCTTTTTCTTTTCTTTTCTTTTGGCTTTATTTTAATATGTATTTTTCTTAAGTGTATTTTTGTTATTATTTTCATTTTTTTTATTTTTTTTGCACCACAACAGGCCAGGAGGCCCAATTACAGTGGTGAATAGCATCACAGAACAACCAGGCTTGAGAAAAATCACATTTTTAATTTTTGTGTTCTCACCGGGAATCGAACCCGGAACCTTCGGTGCGTGAGTCAAGCGTCTTGACCACTACACCACGAAGGCCGCCGATTATATTTCTATGTAAGTGATATATGTTTGGAAAAATAAGCAAATAAAAAAACATAAAAATAAATAAATTAATAAACCTTTGCTTATGTGTGCGTAACGGAAACTTTCCAAATAATATATTCTAGTGTGTTTTCTAATACGAATTAAATTTGGATGTTTACTTGGTTCACCGAAAGGCAACCAACACATTAACATAGAGATATACAGACATACTAAGTATTTGAACTCGATGTATTTTAATTCACATGTCATTCAATTAATACGTGTAAATCACTAAGTATATTACAATTGTCTAAATGAATGCATGTCAGTGAGTTACAATCGTATCTTCGTATAAAATAATAATTAACAATCTATCCGTCGTATAATTATTGATCTTATTTTAGTAGATAAATCGCCCAAGTGCTAGTATAAATTCATATAGACATTTAAAAAACGTTTCTCCTAATTTTGTTTTCATTCGCGACAATTTTTTATTTTAAAAAGTTCAAACAAAAATGCAAAGCAATTTAAAAGACAAATTCATTTACTTAATGTTTTTGAGTAATTCTAGTATTTCAATAATATTTTGACAATTTTAAGAAATAACCTGTCTTTCAAATAACTGTAAAAAATATTTTACATTTATCTTTTACGAATTGTAGAAGCTATTTTTAAATTTACGACTTAAGTTTATATTGAAAATGCTCTGGTCGGCAACCTGAATAAAAGTCAGAACTGTCATGGGAGCGTTTCAATTCGGAATTTATTACTGTCCTATGACATTTAACCAAATGTACGGAAATGGAAGTAATTCAATAGAGAGGTGTTAGACCCAGCGGTGTCTATTCAGGAATTCTAAAACTGTTTCAGTCGGATACAACCCCGCCCCTCCCCCTTTCGGTATCGATCAATTTAAATACCCTATCATTCAGAATCGAATTCATTTATTATCCTTCTGTATTTACTGTTAGATTAAAATTCTTCATAAAAATATTATATCAAATAGTTCTAAGAACGCTGCGAAAAAGACGTAAATAGCAAAACTAGAATTATAGTAAAGAATAAAGATTGATTTTAATGAATTATCTCGAAGTTAGGAGATTACCTTTTGTTGAGAAAAAATACTATGATATTTTTTTTCGATATATCGTCACTTAAGCGGCAACATGACTTATCTCATTTTTTGCACTTTACAGTGTGGGTGTGTGGCGTTTTGCTTACCTGTTGGAGTCTCTCTGTACAAGCTGTGTGTAACTTTTATACTCACAGGCGTGTGCGTGAGGTAGGATTAGGCTATCTTCCTTTTTACCTGCATCCATCCGCTCGGGGCCTGTCGTCCCTGCTGGAGCCTGCAATCGGTCCCGTCGGTACCTTATGACCTCTCGCTCAACACCCTACTACGTTCTTTTCAGAAGGTGGCGGGGAAAAGGATTCATATAAATATTTTATCACACAAGAAATAAGAACGGCTTACTAACATGGATAACACTATTTATTTTATAAGAAACTGGCGTGTAATACAAAGATATTTTATGACACATTCAATAAAATCTAACTTAATTCAAATTTACATCTAACACGTGTTTTATAGAAGACTAATTTTATGTGAGGAAGCACTGCAGTTGAATTTCGGACAAGGAGAGAAGAACGGGCCTTGAACTTCGCGCTTTTTATAGCCTTTGTTCTTGTCTCCCTCTACTTCCGGCTGGGTATCGAACCGCAGGCTGGTAACTTGACGAGCTGCGTTCGCTTGTGTGGTTTCGCTCCTAGGTAGGTCCTTGAGGATTGTCTATGACGGAGGCGCCACAACCGAAAGACAAAAAACTGAATAAGATACACGTTAGTTGTCTGGAAAATTTAGATTTGTCATGTTAATATGAGTCAATTTGTGGTGCCTCAAGTGGCAGTTTGTCAAAACTGAGTATGCAGGTCGATTCAGAAGGCTACAAAACTTTTTACATACTTATCTCAATCTGGTAAAACATGAGATTGGTCATGTTGCTGCTTAAGCGACGATATATTTCCTCACACAAATTTAAAGAAAATGCTAGAACCCTAATTGAAAATAATAATCATAATTTAATCTAACTGTACCTGCTTAATATTTTATTTTTTTGAACTCTTTGATATTGTAATAAATTAATTTGTTTGAAAGAAGAAAGGAGGAAGGTCTGATCTGGGGTTACTCCGTATGGATCCGCCGGCGAAAGGATTTTTAAGTCCGAGTACACAAAAAAGTTTTTATTTAATTTTTTTATTATTTAATTATTATTGTAATGTTTTATTTATTTTTTACGTGTGGAATGATGCGGAATAGTTTTTTAAAGGTATGCTTTTTTTCTTCTTTGTTTGACATTGTATTTAGTTTTGCAAACTATAATTGGCCCATAATTTTGTTTTATTTGTAAATTTTTATTTTCTTATAATGGCTATTGATTACTTTAAAAAAAATTAAATAAAAAAATATAAAAAATACGTCCCACTCTTCTAGCAAGCGATATTTTTTATCCTCTTTCTTATTTTTGATACTCTTAACATTCCTTTTCGAAGCGTTCCGCGTTTGAACGGTAGAGGCTGTTCACAGAGCTAGGAGATAATATTTTCCGATTTATTATATTGTCGTTGTGTGAACCCGGCTATACGATATGTAGTAATGTCAAACATTCAACAGAGCATTCCTAGAAAAAAATGTCGTTCCTAAATTACAATTTGTCATTGTCAGTCTTTGATTACAACGATCCATAACGTTGTTATAAAAACGTAACATCTAATTACTCGTTGAAATTTCGTTATGAGTCTCATATGATTACGATTAGAAACACAAGAATAATATAATATAAGACTTTTACTGTGCCACCCATCAAATAATGGAGTGGGTATAAAAGCTATGTCAACAAAGTGTACTTTACAAGGAAATATTCCTATAAACCTCCACATGAAATAAATCTGTCTTCTTATTTTTCCTCCCTCTAAGATCAACTATTGCATGGTTTAGGTTTATTTTTATTTTCGTATCTTGTTAATTTTATTGTTTATTTGTGAAAAACATGACAGTTTTTAAAAATACACATAGTAAATAAGTAAACATTGAAAAATAAATTGTAAAAATAATCAATATTTATTTTTCACAGTTTTGTAAGTTATTGATTAAGTGTGCACATTACAATAACCCTGTAATTAAATAAATAAAAAAAATTCATTAAAAAATGTTAATTCAATTTTCTAGTAAAATATGTACGTAGGTTTAATAAATAAAAATAAACTAAACGAAAGTAATCAAATATCAATACATTTATGAATATATTTTTAAAATAAGAAAAAAAAACAATTATTTTGAAAATGTTGAAGACGGTACAAAACTTAATCATGAACAGTCTCATGAAGTTGGGACTTATGTCTCAAAAAATGTCTAATAAACCACATGCAAGTAAATAAATAAATACAATTTAAAAAAAACATCAAGTATTATTTTGTGTTTGTGAAGGAATGGAATAAAGATATATGATTAATTACTTTTTTTTTACACAGGTTGTTAGAAACATTTAAAAAAAAATTATTTACATAATAAATTATTACCGTTAGTGCCTGAAAATGGATTAATAAGCATTTTTATGCTCAACAGTTATCGGACATCAAACAATTCAATACTTTTACAGAATGAAGGAAAATAAACAAATTCATATAATTGCTTCAGTTTATTAGAATAATACACTCCCTCTCTTCGATGGCGCTACAGCCTTTATCGAACTTTAGCCACTTGCTACTTTTGCCCCCAACTTGAATGAGAATATTAAATAAAACCATATATTTTATACTTCAATCCGCTTAGTTTGATCGACCAACTATTGCTTTTCTCTCAACTGCTGGTTTTCAACTTACGCGTGGAAACTTAAGTCAAAATTCTGTTTTCTGGGATAATCCTGGAAAAGCTTACTTTATTTTCTTTTGTACTAAGATATCGTCTAATCTTTTAGAATTTAAGTAAACTTATTGGAATGCTTTTGGGTAAGTGTTTAATTAAAATATTTTTTAAGCCAAGGGCGTCATAATAAAAATCTAAATTGCAAATAAGCAAACTAACACAGTTTAGGACATTTAAGTGCATGTTTAACTGGGTACTTAAATAAATACAACTACCATTAAATAATTCTTTTGTAATGTCATTCAAAACTGCATATATGCTATTTTTACTACTACTACAAGAATTCAGCTATGGCAGAGATGATAGAACACCACATGCGTTTACCCTTACATGCATATCTAGCTTCATTCACATTAATACATCTTGTCATTTACAATATTTGAGTTTTTCCAAATGTTTTTCGACAAAATACTGGATTTCACCCCCTCGGGAGTCATTAAGATTACAAAAATTCAACAGGGATGGAGAATACATTAAATAAGGGAATATTGAGTTTGTCCAAATGTTTGTAGTTAAAAGACTGGATTTCACCCCCTCGGGAGTCATTAAGATTACCAAATTACAACAGGGATGGAGAATCCCATAAATAAGGAATATGGAAGTCTAGGCATTTACAGGGCTTATGACCTGTCATTGGCTGGTTTAAGTGGCAACTTTACACACTGAGTAATATTCACCATTTTGCCTATGTTTGAACATCCATATTTCGTCATTTCTTTCATTTGTTAATTTTTCAACATTGGAAAATTGTTTTCAAGCGTTGCCTAATATGTGAAATAAATCAATGTATGACAGGGTTACGAATGATGAAATCAGGCGAGAGTGTAAATCTGAGACAAGTATAATTGATAAGATTAAGAAAGGGTCTCTGAGATGGTTTGGTCACGTAGAACGAATGGACGACGAGAGAATGGTAAAACAAGTATATATGGCAAAAATGAACGGCAACGTTAGACGAGGACGACCAAGGAAGACGTGGCATGATCAGATAAACCAAAATCTTAAGTCTGGTCATGTCAAAAGCAGACAGAACCGAAGGGCATGTATGACAAGATGTATGAATGTGGAAGAGGCTAGGAGTGTATGCCAGGATAGACGTGTGTGGCGGTCCATTCTCTCTGCCTACCCCTACGGGGAAATGGCGTGATGGTAGTAGTAGTAGTAATTCAGTCAGATGACTCTCTTTACAAAAATAAAGGTTTCAGATCTTAAACTTCACTAAAATTAACAAATGAAAGAAAAAAAAAACAAATGGTGTAAGGTGGCCACTTAAACCAGCCGATAATAGGTCATAAGCCCTGTAAATGCCTAGACTTCCATATTCTCTTATTTAAGGTATTATCTATCCCTGTTGTAATTTGGTAATCTTGTCATTTATTTATTTTATTGGGTAACAAACAGTATGTACACAAATATTGTATTTTTTTTTGTATATTGGTGTGAGACACTCATGCACAGACCAAAAAATTTGTCTACACTTAATACAATAATTTAAATTATGTTAAATATAACAAATGTAAAAGAAAAGAAATGGAAATATATGTATATAATAATAATGTTTGATATCTGCTTCTCTCAAATTTTTTATGATTTTTGGCCTAAATTTACATGCATTGTTACATAAAATATCAGCCTCGGTAAATCTATTGTTATCAAGGTCGCATATTCTAGGTATTGTTGATTGTTTCAAATAGTTTGTTGACGCGTTTTCTGTGTAAAACAGAAGATTTTGTCTTGTCGGTCTAGATGGTACACGAAATGGAAGTCTTTCAAGTAGGTTACTCATGCCCTTTGATTGTGTCTGTTTTTTATACGACAGTCTATGTTTATTTGATCATAGGACCTTTAATTAGGAATACATGTCAGGATGAATACATATCACATTATATCCTCTTTGTCTACTGCTGTTAATGTAATGGTGAAAATAGTTTTTTTGATATTAGAAATAATTTTTAATTTTAATTGAACGTAAAATAATATTTAAATTTATAGCAGATCAATTAAAAAATCTGCTTATAATTAATAACCAAACTAAACTAAGTTATAAACTGTCCTTTACTATAAGTATTTAATAACTAGTTAAAATACGAAATGCAATACTTACAGTATCTACTCAACAAATAAGGAAAATTATATAGTCCATTTAAAATAAAAAAACCAAGTGCAATTTTCTTTTTTTTTTTTAACTAATAGCTTTAAATCTCGTATTGACCGTAATGTTATTTTGTACCTGATTACATGTTAAAATTTATGTTATTGCTTTTTTTATTTCTGCTTTAAAACGGTCAATTTAATTGCTCGGTGAATACGCTGCGTAAATGAGAGAATTTTCAGCAAATCTCGTTTGTTGTGTTCAGCCTTGTGATACAAATTATCTAGTTTTTAAATTTATTTTATGTAAATTGTGACTGAAAACCGATAAAGACTTTTTGTTTGCAAGAGTATTTTTTGAAAATTGGAACTTTTAGAAAATTGTTCACTGTAAAAACATTACGAATGAATAAAATGACACAATTATTTCAAGCCATTTATAGAAATGACACTTAACCCCCAGTAAAATTGCGATATTGAAAATGTTTCAATTTAAATATGTTGCAAGAGAGAGAAAATATTTTGAGAAAGGAATATTGAAGTCTAGGCATTTAAAAGGCTTATGATCTGTCATTGCTTCTATTAAGTGGGCACTTTACACTCTGTGTAATATTCACCATTCTGTATGTGTTAAATCGTCCACATTTTCTCTCTTAAATCTGCTGACTTTGAAGAGCTGAAATCTTTGTTATGTTTGTGAGATTCATTCGGCTGAACCAATTCACCTACTAATTTACGCCTGAAAAAACCTTTCAGGCGTTAACTAGTAAATTCTTAACCCTCTTTTTATACCTGTAAATGCCTAGATCTCCATATTTCTTTCTTAAATTGTTTTCCCTCTCTTTTGCAACAAATTGAGATTTAAATAACTCCCTAGGGAAAAAATCTAATCTGTCTTCAAACGTTTAGACACTCAAAACATTGTTAATTAAACTAAATATTATTAGAAGAGCGATAAAAATTGAAAAATTGATTTCAAGCATTGCCTTGTAGGTGAATTAGTTCAGCCGGATGGATCTCACCCACATGATAAAGGTTTCAGCTCTTTTACTTCACGTAAGTCAACAGATGAAAAGGTTGAGGAAATGTGGAGGATTAAACATAGGAAAAATAGTGAATGCTACACAGTGTGTAAAAGGGCCACTTCAATCAGCCAATGACAGGTCATAAGCCCTTTAAATGTCTAGACTTCCATATTCTTCTCTCAAAATGTTTTCTTTTTCTGTTGCAACAAATTTGGATCTACATTACTCCCAAGGGAGGAAATCCATTCTGTCTGCAAACATCTAGACACATTTGAAACATTGTTGAAAATGTTTTAGTTGAAACTGTTAGGAAAATTAAACAAGATTTTAGAAAATAAAATTTCATCAATTAGCAACGGTAGTCGGAAATGCCGTGGTAAACGATAACATTTTTATTTATTTAACTTTTTGTACATAATTTTATTTGTTGATTGGCAGGCTTATTTCCAAATGGCAATTTCTTCCAACCAACCTATACAATAATAGTTTTATTTTTATAATTCAAGTTACAGAACATATTCACTAGAAAATAAAGATTAAAAAGATAAAGATATATAAAAATAGAAAAAAACGTATTTGTTTATAAATTACTTTAAATCAAAACTATTACTTAGTGGAAAAAAGGAAAAAAGAGGAAAAAAGAAAGGAGGAGAGATTAAGAAAGAAAAGGAGATATTTCTTCAGACGTGATTTAAACAGAGATAATATAGTAACATCTTTGATGGTGGATGATAGATGATTCCACAGTCGAGCCGCATGGACACTATATGAGTAAGAGAAGAAAGTGGAATTGTGGATGGGTATTAAGAGAGTGCCTTGAGTAGTAGAACGAAGAGGTAAACCATGAACTGGTAAGCGTTGAAATTTTTCACGCAGGTATATTATAGGAGCGTTAGGACTATGAAGTACATTGAACAGAAGTGAGAGGGAGTGATAGTCTCTCCGCTGTCTAGTTTTGAGCCATTTCAGTTGCCTACGCAGAATCAGAAATGTGGTCATATTTCCTAAGACCAAAAATGTATCTAAACTTCCAGTTGTTGATCTTATTATTATCGACAAAGGAATAGAGAATCACAGTAAACCTGCAAAAAACGTATTTAAAATTTTCGAAAAACAAAATAAAAATCTGTGAGTGTCCACAAAAAGTGTCGACGGTCGGCGAAAAAACACAAATTTACCTTTTAAATTAAGTAATGTAGGCTGCAGTGGGTAAAAATGCGTGGCTTTTGTACCGAGTATTAGCAAAAAGTAATAAAAAAGTCGAAATATTATACTTAATATTAAAAGTATATTATTCACAGTTGATTTTTAGCGATTGATAATGTTTTAAAGCTGGGACGATGTCGCTAATTTGTTTACAAATAACCACACAAACGTTGTAATGAAACTTACTTGCTAATAACTATGAAACATCCTCCGCAACTATTATATGGTCGTGTATTTTCGGCCAAAGACCCAGCCCTTTTTATTTTGTTTAAGGTTTTGTAGAATTTGACATGATAATACGCATTATTGAATGATTTATTTTGGTTCAATAATCACGTCAATTTACTCCAAAATTGCTATCCATTTAAGTTCAAAGAACGTTTCTTACCCACAGCGTTTTAAATTAATTATTTTGTAGCAAGTTCGTGTCTCTGTAAGTACTTGGTAATAATAGGACTGTGACCTTTGAAATGAACTTTGGTAAAAATAAACGACTTGTATTGCTAAGAACTTCAACCTTTCGTGGTTTTTTGTTTTGGTTTAAGAATTAACTCTAAATGCAAGTTCTAAATGATCAAACAAATGTTTTAATAAATTTCTTAAAACTATTTTAGTACAAAATTACTTAAAAATAATTTAACATACCGAACATTTTTTTAACTGGACTGACCTGTAAGTGCTTGAAATGCTAGTGAATTGTGATATTCAAAAGTGGTGCTTTTGATTATTTATTTTCTTTAAAAGTTTCAAAACGCTTATTAAAAAAAAATCTACAAAAAACTTATTATAAAGATATTCTTCAATACCAAATCTATTATTTTTATAAAATATGATGTATTTATATTTGATTCTCTAGAGGAAATCTGGTTACATAAATTTGGTTTGAAAATAAGTTCGACTTCCCTTGGAGGCTTTTAAGTTTATATCAAGTATAAAGTCAAAGATATTTTTTTTGTTTTCCTACTATACTTTAATAATTCTTGATCTTATTTTAAAACAAAATTTAATCACAAAGAATACCTACATAACGCAAAAACTTATTTTTAAAAAGTATTTTAAAAATCTTGAAGCATTTTTATTTTTATTTCAGCCTAGTAGGTAAAACAATAACAAATGAATTTTACCGTAATCATCAAAAGTTTCAGCTCTTTTGCCTAACAAAACTTAACATATGGAAAAGTTGGGATATTTGAACATAGGCAGAATGGTGAGTGATCACTTTAACAAGCCAATGGCAGGTCATGAGCCCTGTGAATGCCTAGAATTATTTTTGCCCGAAGGACCTGTTTACAAAGTGTTACTGGGTAAATAATACAAGATGTTATATTACATCTTTATTAAATCGACAATATTAATTTAAATTCACTGTTTATTTTTGAGGTCTTTAACTTCAATTTAAGTTTAGGTAGGTAAATGTATTTTGAAAGTGACAATAACAATTTTTACCCAAAAAATACGTCATTTATTAAAACACAATAAGCCTTGTTGTTTAACAAATTTAACAAAAAGTAAAAAAACACAAACAATGCAAAAACGAGGAACTTTTAAGCAAGTCTGTAAGCATCAAGGGTCAAGTCACAGAGACGTCACTTCGCCTAACCCAAATCAGAATGAATATTACTAATAATTGAATTGTTAAATATTAACGGATAGTTTGGTAAATATCTAAGGTATGCATACATTGATTGAAATTTTATATCAAAATTTTGTAAATCTCATGAGAAATAAATTAGGCAACTTACGTAAAAACACACGAAAATGCCTTTTCTATATGCAACTTTGTGACTATTGTAGACATTTTATTCCAAAATCATTCCATGATCCAAGACAAAATAAGTTAAATATTATTCTAAATGCATTTAAACTGGATGAAAGTTAATCAATTTTCACTGTAATTCAGTTAAACTTTGGGTATAATTAGAATCGTAAAATAGCCATTTTGTATGAACAATTGTAAGCGCACGGCACGGCGCGGCGGTCGCGAAATTCTAAAATATAAACAAAATCCAAATCAATTATTTTTCAGTACAGAGTGAGACTTGGAAGTGAGATGACGTTTGATGAAATTTTGTTTTTTTTGTTTTTTCATAAAAAAAATTACATTCAAATTCGAAAATAAATCCTATAGAGGAAGTCGAGGCAACAGTTCGTCTCAATAAATAACTAATAATGTTTTCAATTTATTGATTTTTTTACCTATTCGACTAACTACACAATTGTTTAAACATGTTTCAGGTTTTCAAAATGGGAAAAAGAAAATTATGGCCACCCAGTTCGTAT
Organism: Micrasema longulum; assembly: GCF_059751315.1. Lineage (NCBI taxonomy): Eukaryota > Metazoa > Arthropoda > Insecta > Trichoptera > Brachycentridae > Micrasema > Micrasema longulum. Next base: position 495,882 of record NW_028277736.1, read on the forward strand.
AAATTGTAACAATAATGATATTTTGTTTTTTGGCAACAATGCAATGTACTGTGCCAAATATTATTTATTCATTTACCTACAGTATAATATTTTACTGACTGAATATTCAACAAATATGTATTTATAATACGCACCACACTAGGCCAGAAGGTCTAATAACAGTGGTGAATTACATCACAGAACACCCAGGCTTGAGAAAAATTGTATTTAATTTTTGTGTTCACACAGGAAATTTAACCCGAAACCTTCCATGTGTGAGTGAAGCGTCTTGACCACTATACCACGGACGACGCCTAGCCGCCGTTACAAATAATTATTATTTTTTTTAATGTATATTCGCCAAAAAACCTTGTAAAATGTATTCCTCGGCACGGGATTTCCCAGTGAGGAATAGGAAAGCCATAGAAAAGGTGGGTGGATGAAATTGCCTTGGTAGCCGGTAAAACATGGATGATAAAAACGGGTGATAGATAGCAATGGAGACGTTTGGAAGAGGCCTTTATCCAGTAGTGGAGATAATAAGTTGAAAATTAAGAAGAAAAAGAAGACAATATGTAATAATAAAAGTGTTGCTTTGGTTTTATTGAAGCGTTATATAGTTGGATAATTTATATAGCGCCATTTTTGTGAAAATCACCTCAAGGGCGCTGTACAATTAATAAATATCCCAGTACGTCTTGCAGCTACAGAGCGCATGGACGGTTGGGATTCTAGTTCCTCGTTTTCAATTAAGATCAATAAAAAATTATAACAGATAGGAGCTAGATTACAGGACGTCTTGCAGCTACAGAGCGCATAGACAGTTAGAAATTTAGCCCCCATTTACACATTTTAAAAATTGACAAATAAATTTAGTGTATTAATAATACTAAAAAAATATAAAAAAATAATATGAATAATAAATAGGAGTAAGATTACAACACGTCTTGCAGCTACTAAGCGCACAGACGATTGGAATTCTAGACCCCATTTATAAAATTTAGGTATTTTTAAGTTGGTATATGAAAGCTAGATAACCAATCATCGTGCAGCTATAAAGCGCATGGACGAGTGGAATTCTAGCAAAGTTAGAATGATATCAATAAATTTATAAAAAATAGAGCATAGTAGTAAGTTTGTCAAGTGTTCATGCCAAGAACTAAGCAATAAAAAACTAAATAAATAAAGCACTGTATCAACTCCATGGTTAACAAAGGGAGATAGATATCCGAAGAGAATCTTTTGTAGACAGTAGGTAGATATTGTCACCATGTGGTCCACTAGGCTGCTGGAGAATTTCTGGAAACGCACGTGTGTAGACTGGGGGATTATGCCTATTGTTCCAACGACTTGGTGTCCATTTTGGTCCGTATTATTTAATTTAATGAGACGCAACATTCCTGTTCAATTCACATTTTTAAATGAATATTTTTTTGTATAAGTTAGTTATAGAAGTTTGATTTATCATTTTGTATGTTATTAGAAGGCAGATATTTGAAATTTTATGTATTTATCAATAAATGTCAGTTCACTTTTAATAGCACTGTTGTAATTTATTTATTATGGGTTATGGTATCAAATGATGCCACATCTTCATGAGACTTTTTTTCAAAAAAGTTAAGGTACTTTATTAAAATATTTTTTTGAAATATATTACTTATATCACAGTAAATAAAAATAAAAACCCTTACTCTAAAAGTAAAATATTATAATGTAATTTTTAATACAAATTCACACTGGTATTAAATTGGTTCAGCCGGATGAATCTCACCCACATGATATGGGTTTCAGCTCTTTTACTTTACAAAAGTCAACAGACGGAAGAGTTAAGGAAATGTGGATGTTCAAACATGGTGAGGCAGAATGGTGAATGTTACACAGTGCGTGAAGTGGCCAATTAAACCAGCCAACGACCGGTCATAAGCCCTGTAAATGCCTAGACTCCCATATAATCTTCTCAAAAATGTTTTCCCTCTCTGTTGCAACAAATTCCATATATATTTTATTACTTACGGAAATTTTGTTTCTTAAAAAGTATTTCTACGTCGCTATTGGTTATTTTCTATTAATTTATCAATCAATTGTTTTTTTGTAAGAAAATAATTTTTAAAATTAATAATTTTATTGATTGACTTATCTCTCATTTAGTAAAATTCCATTAATTATTGTAGTGATTTATAGATTTTATTTTAAAACCATATTTTTTTTCACCCGGTAGGAGAAGTACTCTCCCGAAACTACAGTTGTGTTTTTTTAATTCAATCAATCTAGTGACACTGAAAACAAAGCTTATCGTTTTATTTTCAAGTTAAAATAAACCGACAATAAGAAATATACATGTATAAAACATTTCGTCCTGTGTTTAACATAATACTCTACCCTCGTCAGAATAAAGACTTTAATCGTTTCTGCTAACGGCTCCATCATGTGACAGGACTTGCGCTTTTAGATTTAACCCATTTCTTTACAAGGAAAAAAATAGTATAATTTTATTATCAAATTATGAAACTACGATTTTACCTTGTTTTGCCTGAGATCGTGTTAAAATCAATTTTCAATGATTAAAAAAATAGTCATAGTTAAAAAAATAATAATCATAGACATTTTAATAATATTAAGTATTAGGTGGTTTCATTTTATAACTAACATTGAAGTCCGAGAACGGACGCAGCAACCTCCTATAACGAGCGTCTTGAGGATACGTCGGTGGATCTGGCTTGGACACGTGCTGCGCATGCCCCAGGAGAACCTATATTCAAGTTGCCTCTTTTTTGAACCTGCTGGCTCACGCCATCCTAGAAGGCCGTCGATGACGATCTTTCGACTTTATTCAGCGGAACTAAGGGCCGCTGGATTGACGTGGGAGGCGAGAGACTGGCGACAGGGTCTCCTGGAGGCAATTGGTGATGTCCACATGCTCCACTTAGGAGCGGATGTGGAAAAGAAGAAATAAAATAACAGTTTTGTTTTTAAAATTTATATACCTTTCTATGTAATTGAATATTTAAAGGGTTATTATGATACGATTTCACGTCTCTGCGATTTACCGTTAGACGATTTTATGTTTTACCTAAAAATTTGGTTTAAAAATTTAAAAAGTCAAAGTCCGATTAAAATGAGATATTTCAGAAAATATTTGGCTATAAAAGAACGCAGTCGGCTTTAAAATAGAATTTTAAGTGTATGGCAATTCTGAATTTCACATTGTAACGAAATTGCATTGAAAAGTGTAACTATACCAAAAATAGACGGGGAAAAATGGTCTCAAAAACAGCGCGATTCATCTAGAAATGGCATTTTACGTTGTTTTTAATGGAACACAGTAGGCCAGAAAACCCAATTGCAATGGTGAAATAAAACACTTAATATATTCAGGTACAAAAAATATCACATTTAGTTTTTGTTTCCTTCCGTGCGTGGGTAAAGTATTTTAGCCATTACACCACGGAGGTCGCTTTAAAAATAAAAATCCTTTTTCTAAAATCTTTCATCCGTGCTAGTTTACCCGATAAAGTGATAGAATTTATCTTCGGTCTGAGCTTCTGATTTAAGATAGAGTTTTGAACATTTACCTGGTGAAAAAATATTACTGTTTTCTGTAAGGGTAGTATATTTTATATGTTAATCAACCAATTTCACGTCTACCCTTATTCCATACATATTTATCACCTATTACGCCCATTGAATAAAATACACATACGATTCTGTGAGTGTGAGAAAGGATTTACGAGGCTTAAAGGGTAAGATTTATTGCGCATTTTCAAGATCACCAATTGATTGAATGTGAAAATTGCAAATTAAAAACTGAAAGCTCCCCCTTACCTACCCTAAGAGGTCGTGTGGCCTCTTTTCAGATTGGGATTGAAAGAAAAATAGCTTGAATGAAGAGTTAATGTTCATTGTTTACAAATGACTCGCTTTTTTTATAATTGACATTTATTGCTTTCAATACCTCCCCCTATCAATTTGATTTTCATAAATTTGATCTCCCAATCAGAGCCGTCACCATCCCTGCACTGACGATGTCAAAATGGTTAAAAATGAATAAATTAAAATTAAATGTATCAAAAACAAAATATATGAATATTGGGAGAAAAATATACCTCAGTGATACAATATTAATGTTGATAATTCAAATATTAATTCTGCGGATGAAATAAAATATCTTGGGGTTAATTTAGATAGATATTTGAATTTCAAAACACATCCTCAATATGTAACAAAAAAAAAACATTTTTGGGAAAATTGCTGAATGTAATAGATATAAAAAGTAGTGTTCTTATACATTATAAAACAATCATATTATGTTCACACATATGACTGTTCTTCTATTCTTTTTTAATGTAATGAAGGAGAAATTTAAAAAATACAAATTCTTCAAAATAAGGCAATGAGGATTATACTAAAAAGAAATTTCTATTCTTATGTAGAAAGAATGCACTACAAAATCAACTTGCTCACAGTAAAGCAGAAAATAAAATAAAATGTAGCAATTTGTATGCATAAAATAATTAAGGGAATGAATAAAATAAAAACAATTATAAAATTTAACCAACAATGTCATACATATGAAACAAGCGATAAAAAATAGATAAGATTACCAATCAGGTGAAAAACAGAATCTCAAAACTCATTGTACAAGGTATTGAAGCTGCGCAATGGGTTACCTGAAGGAATAAAGGAGATTGAAAAGATGAAAAAATATGTTTTTGAGAAATTTTGATAAAAAAAATTGTAATGTTATTGAAAGTTTATATTAGTTCTTAAAATTTTATAAACAAACTTAACTAAGCATAAATAAAAACAGTAATGTCGAGTTTGTACGGAGCAAAATTTTAACCTTATTTTGTACTGAAAAACCCTGATTCAGGCCTCCATTAACAAATAAAAAAATTCAAACCTATCAAGCCCAAAAAAAAATTAATTGCAAAAATTTACGATATTTCCAGAACCACCCTATTCAAGACAAAGACCTAGTATCAACCTATTTAAAACCTGGCATCACCCTAGTCAAGACCTATCAACCAACCTATTAATCACACTGTATGAAAACCCAATCCTACATACGAGGACAACGTCCTTAACAACACACCACAACGGTGAAGGCGCAACCCAGCCTGACCCCTGGCCGATATACGCCTCCCAGTTCTACTCTTTAGTTTATTAGCAGACGAATCCAAAATAAACACATTTGTATTTTAAATATATCATCAGAGATGGAGAGCATTATGGAGAAATGTACATGGATGGCTAGGCATTTACGTGACTTATGGCCACTTTACACGCCTTGTAACATTTAGTATTCTCAACATATTTATTTATTCATATTTTTTGTCCTTCAAACTATAATAATGAATAAAAATAATGTGACCTCCTGGGGTTACCCGTGCCGAGGACATTTAACAATACACTTTTTAAAAATATTTTAACATTTGAGAATAAACAAAGAAGACTTACTTAATAAACAGAGATAATTAACAAAATGTTCAGACAGTTTTAAACACTACGTATTTATGTTTATAATTCGTTTATGTACATCTACATTATTTAGTTGTGGAGCAGTTGATTCAATATTGGTTTGGGCGAATGAGACAATCGATTTTACTTCTACCTAGTTCCACTATTCATTTTTTAAAGCCTTTTTGAACATTTTCTCGTTACAAATTGTTTTAATAGATAGTGGAAGTAGGTTATAGATTTTAATTGAATAATATTCAAAATCCCTTTGTCAAAAAGTGGTATTGGCTAGTGATTATATTATTTGTATTGTAGGGTAGGGTGTCCCAGACTATAAGGGCAATTTTTTTTTACAGATTGAGACACGCATACCCTCTTATTTTGTTCCATTTGACCTTAATAACTGAAATAATAAATATTATTGAAATCGAATAGCGATAACCCGTGCTGACTTGGTGTCAAACATTAAATATAAAAGTTTGTATGGAAACCATAGGGGAATATTCTAACTTAATATTTATTTTGTAAATAAAACAATGGTACTTTGATTATTGTATCAAATTTATAACGTATTATACATATTAATTATTAAAAGGATATTATTAATTTTATTTTTTTAAGGTTTGTTTTTTACAGTCAGGATATACTTTTCGGTGTTCTTGAGAAGAAGAATAAAATTTCTATACTTCTTCATGGACCAGGTAATTTATCAACAATATTTTGAGTTTGTCCAAATTTTTGTAGACAAGGACTGGATTCAACTCCCTGGGGCGTGCAAAGTTAAATGTTCTTCATCTCTGTTGTAATATGTTGATATAAACAGTTTCCCAGGGAGTTGAATCCAGTCCTTGTCTACTAAAATTTGGACAAACTCAAAATATTGTTGAGAAGTATAAAAATTAAAAAATATTTTCTGGCATCGCGTCGACTAGTATGTGGGTAAAATAATTCAATCATATGAATCTCACCCGCAACAATAAAGGTTTCAGCTCTTTATCTTCACAAACGTCAACGTATGGAAGAATTGAAGGAATAAAAGTGTTCAAATATAGGCAGAATAGTGAATGTTTCACAGTGTGTAAAGCGGCCACTTAAACCAGCCATAAGCTTTGTGGATGCCTAGACTTCTACATTCCTTTCTCGAAAATAAATACTGTTGACGCTTATTTTATTTTGATAACAATTCACTTGCAAGACTTTTTTAAACAGAGATAAAGCTGTCAAGAATTGGAAGTCTGCGTTACACATAGCTTGCGAGGCTGTCAGCTGGGTTTAGTGATCACTTAACACATTGTGCAACACCCTGACTCTTCCTTTCAGTTGTTGACTTTAATATTATCGTTTGACATTTGTAGATTCTGTATATATGCTTGGTTTGAATATTATATTTGCATTTATTTTAACTCACTAGATAAATAAAGTATCAACTAAACTAGCGACATCTGTTGTTGAAAAAAAAGTTTATTTAAGACCGATTTTTTTTTAAGGTAGACAACGGCAAGAAATTCTTAATCTCAATTTTGAATACAATACGCTTATAAAAACCATACAGTTTATACAAACAATATTTTAAACACCTACGCATGTCGAAATTGAACATTTATTGCTTTTTTTAGAAACAATTTACTTGTTATTTTTCTTCCGTCGATCCCTCATCATCGAGGATGGCTATAACAATAAAATACGAACTGACAGAAAAAAAATCCTGGATTACTCATCAAAATATAATATTTAAAGGAGTATTTTTTTATATTGTATTAAATTTTCAGAAACCCTTTAAGAGAAAACGTAGTCTACATTTATTGTATTTTTTACAGTATTTACCTAACCTAACCTTAACTGTGATCCACTAGTATTATGAAAATTTTATCCGCATTATTTTTTTAAATTAAAAGTTTTTTTGACAGGTGCGCGCGAATTGATTTGAGGTCAAACAAGAAAGATGGATTACAGCTGAAGTTATTTTTGTAATAGTTACACACGAGTTACATCCTATTATTTTGTACAGTAGGAATTTACAATAGCGAACATTGGCGGAGAGCTGGCGGCCGGGTGACACAAAATTCCGAAATGAAAAGTAATGAGTTCTTCCGATACACGGAGTTTAATATCTTGTCCGAGTTGACGTTGCGGCGGACTACGCGTTCGGACCTGTCAACCTCACGGCTGTTTTTGTTGCTTTCTACAACTCATCCTAGATATTTACCATTGGCGTGTCCCTAATGTTTTGTGTTTTTGATATTTTTTTTATTTATTTACTAAAACCATCCAAAAACTCATGAAAGTGCCCAAATTCATATGTTGTCCATGGACGTACTGAAAAATAATTCCGATAATCAATGAGAAACTATTATTTAATAGTTTATTAGGACAAAATATGTTTTCTATTTTAATGTATTTATATTGTAATAATGTGTGTATTTTATTGAAAAAAGACTATAAAAAATTTAAAAAAGCTGTTTTTATTTTTTTTTTAAGTTTAAACGATTTTCAAATCCAAAGGATGAATATAAGACTTAATTTTAGTTATATCTTGTCGAGAACATGTGATTGAATATTTTCAAATAAAAAGTCACAAAAAAAAAACACAACAAAATCGGTTCCGTTTTGAGGTGCGGAAAACAGAATACAGAAACATCAATTTCAGTTACGCTTCATCATTCTGACGTGCAGTTTTCTTTATCGCACAATATCAGGGAGGCATTTGCGTGACAGTGACAAAAACAATGTTCAAATACATATTCATCAACATTGTCCGGCATCGCATTGATTCATTAATAGCATAATTTCCGCATTAAATGAAGGTTAGTGTTGAACTTTGTGTATTAGTGTAATTAATATACTGATAAGGAGACGGGTATGTCTCAAAACCGGTAGACATAGAAAAATCGGTAAGTAATTGCATAAAAAATAAAAAGTAGCTTATTTTCATTACCGGCAATGAAATTTGACTCTTTTATCAGGCGGATAAATAATAAATTGATCTCCAAAACCATAACTGCGAGTGTTTTTGACTCGATAGTTTTTTTCAGATAAAGTTCCTGAATTAGGAAATTAAGTAAAGATAAGTCCGCCTCCTTGTTCAGTGGTTGACATTTTTTTTGTCATTTTTTTTTTGCACCACAACTGGCCAGGAGGCCTAATTACAGTGGTGAATTACGTCACAGAGCACCCAGGCTTGAGAAAAATCACATTTGAATTTTTGTGTTCTCACCGGGAATCGAACCCGGAACCTTCCGTGCGTGAATCAAGCGTCTTGACCACTACACCACGGAGGCCGCGTTCGCCTACCTGTTTTGAGATTTTGGATTCAACCTCTGGGCCGCGATTATGATGGGGAGCTAAGGACGTCATACTTTCAGCTTGGCGGTATAGTTGAAGATAAATTCTCTTGAGCGATTATAAAGATACACTACTGACCCCCCCCCATTAAGTTTTGATGTAAGTACATCGGTTCATACCGATGGGTCCAGTGTACCATTCGATACGCATTAAAAGTGACATAAAATTTGTTTCACCGAGCACTGTTTACTTTAATTACGATTCATTTTATTTGTTAATCGTTCTGAGGTTGGCATTTTTTTCTTAAAAGATATTTTAAAAATATAAAATACCTTAAAAACTAATTTGTTGGTTAACGATCATACATATCAATGCAATCGTAATAAAATTAAGCACTTCTTTGTGAAAATAAAAACTCGATTGTTTTCGTGTCTCATTTAAAAAAGACTTCTGTAACCTGCAGCTTCAGAACACTACGATTCAATAGAAATATGCAGAGCAATTCAGTTGAGTTTGTATTCTGCTAAAATATTAAAAAACAATTTTTATTTTTTACTAATTTCATAAGTCTAATTTGTTACGTCAATTAACACGAGGTTTTGTAGAGCATAATTTTAATTTATACAGTGTCAATAAGGCACAGCCATTTTTAAAAGTTTTTCAAGTAAATGCAGGGAACTTAATATACCGGTTAAGATTTTTTGGATGAGTTCAACTAATTATTACGGTATTCAACAAGTGCATTTATGCATAATACGCTTAATACACAGCAAATTTCATCCCTTTGAAAAGCAGGAGATTTTTGATGATTTACATATAAGTAATGAATTAAAAAAATACTAGGAAATCTCATTTTCACTTATTTATTTTGACCGATTAGCGCTTTCACCTTCTAATGAGTATCTTTAGACTGGCGCTAATTGGTCAAAATAAATAAGTGGAGGTGTACCAAGTATTTTTTTTAATTATAACTTAAATGTAAATATAAGTTGTTACATAATTATAATGGAATTCCATCAAGAATTTTCAATAAATAATTTAAATGAAATAAATATTTTTTGTATAATATCCGTGGCTTAAGTCTTGAAGGGCCGTTGTCAGATTTCAGATTTTTTGTGCCACTATTTTTTTAGAGGGTCGATGTTAATTTAAAAACTTGAATATTTCATTAATTTTCAACAGACATACATGAAATGTAATGTGTTTAATTAATATTACTATCAAAGACGTCAAACAGTTCACTACTTCCTTCTTTTCCACATCCGCTCCTAAGTGTAGCATGTGGACATCACCAGTTGCCTCCAGGAGACCCTATCCCTAGCCAGCACTCTCGCCTCCTCCCACATCAATCCAGCGTCCCTTCCGCCGTACAAAGTTGAAATATCATCGACAGTCTTTCTCCTGCCATAATCTAGGGTAAAAATACGAGAACACGTCTGTATAAAGAAAATTTAGACCGCGTTTTCTTTTAGGATAAAACATGATTCAGTATACTTACAAAATATGTTGTATAATGATTTTACGTAACAATAGAATCAGTTCTGAAATAAATCCATCGACCTATCAATACACATAGACCCACCGAGAGCCCTCTTAAATTATGACCCTTAACTCATGCCCAAACGCTCAGTCATGGCCAACACATATTTAATCACAACATTATTTTTGGTACGTGTACTTTTGTACACACACAAATCTGTATTTTCTCCCAAGGGTCTCCTAAAGTACTTAATTTAACTCGAAAGAGTCTTAACTACATAAAATAAAGTAATCTGCTAATTAAAATACTTAACTTTAATATCAATACATAGATGACGCTCCAACTTGCTTGTGGATGGTTTCTCGATTCGGTAACATATATACAAAAATCAAAAATGTTACCTGTGTGGATATTCGCTAATAAGCGGAATGGGGAATGTTGTAGTACCTACTTAAAGTGGCCACTTAACCCAGCCAATGACAGGTCATAAGCCCTGTAAACGCTCGAATATCCATAATCCTGAATTTGAAAAAATTCTACCTCATCTCTGTAGGGATATAAATAGAAAATACATATTTAATCGTTCTTTAACTACCACGCCAGTCAGTTTTGACGTAAGCTTAATATTTCATTTGAATCCCAAGTTTTTAGAGTCTTTATTCAATAAAATATACATATTATTACAATATTAATACATTATAAAGAAAACAAAGTATTAAGATATATTTTGTCCCGATAAACTATTCAATAATAGTTTGTCATCGGTGTCAAATGCCTGATTGTGTGTAAAAGCGAGTAAAAACTGTTCGAATAAATGGAAAAAAGATGGTGTCACTTTAAATTGATAAATAGGAACCTAGGTACATGTTTATATTTTAATTCCAAATCTATGAAAATTGGATTGAAGTAGGTACCTAAATACTTCAACAATGTTTGAGTATATTAAAATGCTTGCAGACTGTTTGGATTTCCTCCCTAGGGAATCATTCGTATTTAAATTGGGATTCAACAGATTGAAGAGTTGAGAAAATGTGGATGTTTAACATGGGCAGAGTGGTGAATGTTACACAGTGTGTAAAATGGCCACTTAAACCTGCCAATGACAGATCATAAGCCCTGTAAATGCTTAGACTTCTATATTCTCTTCTCATTACTGTTTTCCCTCTCTGTTGTAATAAATTTAAACCTAAATACTTGTTTATGTTTGAATTCCAAAACATAAAATAATTCATTTTTAAACGTAGAATTCTTTATGCATATGTCAAATTCGGCTCTTCTACCAACAGGGTAGCACTCTAGGTAGGAATGCGATCTTCAAAAATTTATTTAAATGTCAGTTAATATTATTTTATATTACTGAGAATCCACTTCAAAGGAATAAATGGGTCGAAATTATAAGGAATAGAAACAAATCTATTTGGGATCCACAAAAATAAAATCATGTGTGTAAACATTCAAAAACAATATTTTTTTTAATAAATAAAACAACGTTCTTCCATTTTTTTAGTCAAACGTAGCCCTGGTGACGATAATTAAAAGATTGACGCTCCTAACTTTTTTTTATTCAACATATTGAAGATTTTAAAAGCTATAGATACTTTTTTAGCAAAGCTCATCATTAAGCTGAAAACCGTACGTAAATGGGTCCAATAATTATTTAGTTCATCGAGGACACACAAACAAATATTGCCTTGTATAGATAAAAGAAAATAACAATAATTTGTATAGTGATTATAATATTCCATTGCTCATTCAAAATATTTCAATGACGTACGAGTACTTAACATATTTTGGCAATTTACAATCGTTTGGTTTCAAACGATATGTACAAATAAAATTATGATCAAACGCCTACAATAGGGGCGATAAATATGTCACATCAAACGTAAAAAGAGACATAAAAATAACCAGTGTACATATCAAATATGTCAAAAACATAAACTCTTCCATTGGATAGTACAATATAATGTAAATGATGGATTTTTTATATTACAACTTAAAATATATGATTACTGAAAAGCGTCAGAAATTCAGAATCATTCGTTAAATATTTATTTATTTAATTATTAATAATTGGTTACATAAAATAATGATCGTTCCTCTTTCCACAACGAAAGATGCGTAGGGCACTAAATTGGAAAGGCATTACATACGAATCGCAGCTTATTTTTATAATTTTTCTGTTACATGAAGGTAATATAATTGGTCTTACGCTTCAGGAACCAGTCCAGGGACAATGAAATATTAGTGTAAAAACACCTTTTTATATAAATATTTTAAGCCAACCATGCTGGGAATTGAATCCGAGACCTCTTGCGTGGTAGGTAAATGCAATGACCACTACACTACGAGGCTGATACATATTTAAGAATACTAACTATAAAAATTATAACAAAATAATTAATTTTAATAAACTCTGGACAAAGCACTTAAAAATATATAAATCTATTCAATGTCTCGCAGCAGTTTCATGCAATAGAAGGTTCCCTTAGAATAAATTCAAACTTGTACACTTCTCTAGAAAATGGTTTTCCTTTTGGTGAACTTAATATATTCATCCAGGATATTTAACACGAGGGGCCACAAATTGTTTCGTACAATATAATATAATATAGTATAGTATATGTGTATGTATGTATGTTTATGAATGCATTACAAGTGCCCTGACTCAACACGGATTTTCTAACGAGTCAGGCAAGATCACAAGCATAGGTCGTCCCTGATTGTGTCGCTACAAACTGTGCCTCTGTCCTTAATTAATTAAAAGTTCACGTATTTACGTTGGTAGGTGCTTATTATGGGTTTTTAGGCTGTGCCCGTATTAGGTCATAGTTATTAACTTAGGGAAATAATAAGTAAATTAAAAGAAATAATTACTTAAAATTGATGTACATTTGAGGCTCAAATTTGGATACGCGCAGAGTGTTCTGAGTTTAATTTCTATTGAGACCACAAAAAAATTAAAGTGATTTAATTCGTACATGGGTATTCTGAGCTGTAATTCACCACTTTAATGGTATTGTGGTGCGAAAAAAAATTTATCATAAAACCTGTACTCGGGACGATCGTTCAAAGGTAAATGAATTGTAATCGTTAAGACGTTATTAGGTGATTAACTTTATGCTTCAGGTGTGAGTCTAGAGACATTGAAATACTTTTGTGTCAAGCCACCATTTAAACAAATATTACATTTTGACCTTGATACAAGATATGTATCATAAACGTATAAAACAGTTTGCGGAAAACAATAAAACAAAAATGTGTACAACGAGATTGACAAAAAAAGCATTTAAAATACATTATTAAAAAGCAGCCCCTGGAGCGTTATGGCACAACAAACTCTTGCCTCACACATGGTGGTTTTTTAGTTTCTTTAAATCACAATCATATGTGTACTTTTAAAAAAAAAAAAATGGTCACCACTGTTATCGGTAGAAAAAATATATTATGAAAATACATATGCTGACATTTTTCTTTAACAAACTAAAATGTCAAGAAAAACTGTTTGATAACTAAGCATTTTACTGGAGACCACATAAAAAACCCATTTTAATTAACTTTTAAACCATTGTTAATGCAGATTTTTCGTATCATAAAATACATCTTTGCACCGTTTTCAGGATAAAAATGCCTTTTAAGCCCCTACTGGTCAATTATTGTGGTGAAAGCTTTTCATGATCCAAAGAAAAGTGTTTTTCAAACAGGGAGATCTGACGTCCTTTGAAATAGAAAATATGATTTTTCGTGCACACGAATATTTGTACAACAAATATTTACATTTAAAATTGTACAATTTATTTCTTCAGGGAATAGAGGATGTAAAGAGTGAATGCCGGTGAAAAAAATGGTATAATTTTATTTCTTTGGTTTTAAAAAATATATAACTCCTCATCAAACCCTTATACAAAATCCATGATGCGATTGAGCCAAAGACCGCTTTAAGTATAAGCAAAAGTGCATACCAGTATATGCAAATAAATAATTAATGACATTAAAAATATTTTACGCAATGGAACAAAGATACAGAAAGAAAAATGAGAGAAAGAAGACAATATACATAATCCGTGCGGGGCCGGCGCATACTTAAAAATGTAGTTCGCTTTAACGCTACGTTTCTAAAAATTGTTACGTTTAATGTGCGCACAAAGTTAGAGCGTATAAAACAGTATGAAAACAAAAACAATAGCGGATTTAGCGTTCCAATCTGGTTTCGATACGCGAGCTGTCATTACATATCGTTTACACTATCAGAGTTATTATAAATATAATTATTTTTTCAGTCAGTATCCGTCGCACGCAAGAAATGCAAAGGTTACAGGTTTCTTTATGATTTTTCTCCAATACAAACTTTTTCTGCTTATACTGGGCAATATAACAGTATTTTAATCCCCCTTACTCCTAGAACAGATATTTAAACAAATCGACAATACGAAAAGTTGTGACTTCAATTGAATAGTTTGAAAGATGTGTTGAATTTAATATTACCCTACGTGTGTTGCACGACCAATGCGGCGAGAGATTAGTAATTGTTCATTATAAGATTCTCTCTACATTTGTATAATTATTACAATATTTGCCACACAGCAAATTGTTCAAAAGACTAATAATTAAAGAAAATATTCATAGTACAAGTAAACAAAATGTAAGGAATTGCAATGCTAGTTTTTATGGTCAGGAGTTTCTTTTAAATAGGATACTATATTTCTACACAATTATTTGTTATATTAAGTAACCTTGATCAGATTTACACTTAGGATGAGATGAACCACTTTTAAAAAAAATGCTTAACCTTGCCAGTAATCGTACCCAGGACATATATCCATGGATGGAAATAAAGTGCCCAAGACAGTAGAACATGGGAAAATTTGGAAGATGCTAATATCCAGCAGTGAAGAGAAACGGGCTGATAAAAAATGAACAAGAAGAGAATGATGTAGCATCTTTAGACTGACCAGTCTGAAGATGCCTATTAAAGAGTGAAAGCGTGAAACTGGTCAAATAAATAAGTGGAAGTGTACCAAGTATTTTTAAATTAATAACGTGTATGTAAATTTAAGTTATTACATCATTACAATGGAATTCCATCAAAAATTGTCGATAAATAATTCAAATAAAAGAGTAGGTTAAGTATGAAACAATTGAAGCAAAAAAAAAACCTGCTGACGAGATTTATACTTACATTTAGCAGGATTTTAATTTTAAGGCTTCTATGTAAAGATTTTTAACATTTATTTTAGCGATTTTCAAAAAAACATTTTTTGTTGAATTTGACGCATGATTCTCAGCCATTAAAAGAATTTCTTTTAAATATCCTTCGTCCAATATTCTTTTGTTATCTTCATGTCTACGTACTTCAGTATAACAGGCACTCTAAAACTGACACAAAGCCATCTTTGTGCAATAAGCTGGCGGATTTTGGGTATCACATATTCAAATTGTGTGTAAGCTCTTACAAAACCGTTTGATGAAAAAAAATTAAGCAATTTTCGGATAAGTGTCACGGACGAATATAAACAGAAATACTTAACATTCGTACAAAAAATGCTCATGATTTTAATAAACACATTGAGATAAAAGTTCCTTATGTTGAAAATAATATATTCTAATTAGACGACTTGAAAACCTTAAAAATTAAAAAAACGATTCACAATAAGAAAAAATTAATAAATACCCAAATTAACAGTTTATCCTTTAGTCCACTCCTATCTAATTTTAAAGATCGTATCCATCTCCCAATACGCTCCCCATCCTTACATGTCAAAAAAACTTGATTCATTAGCTCCGTACGCTAAATAACATTGATAAAATAAAATAGGATTGGATGGTTAGCGATGGTTTCAAAAATAAATAAAATAAAAATGAAAAATATTACACATGTAGTATTTCCATAAATGAATAAAATTAATTTAATTTAATGAGAATACACTATCACATTTCCTGAATGTTCCCTAAATTAATTTCCAAGTGACTAAGCTTAATTTTCTTTGAATTCCTAAGATTATATCATTAAATTTTCAAGGTAAACTCCACAAGCTTCTAAAAGTAATTTTCTAACCTCCCACGTCAAATGTTGCTTTTCTATGATTCTTCTTCTTCTTTTTCATTTCATTTCCGCACCTAATATCGCATAGGGCACTGCATTGATACACCAATCGCAGCATATCTTGATCATTTTTATTACATGAAGGAAATATGACCAGTCTTACGCTTCAGGTGCCATTCCAATATGAAATATTCCATGCCGGGAATCGAACCTGAGATCTTTTGCATGGCAGGCAAACGCGCTGACCACTACTTATAACTTATATTTATTCTTAGAACTGCTTTAATAAATTCCGTACTTGGCATTTGCGCAATGACATTTTTTTTGAAAATGGTGCGTTTGATGAACTCCGATAAGATAAAAACTTTTTTGACGACCTTTTTTCTGCCGATAATCTTTATACTATACGCCTTTTTTTATTTGTTTAAAAATGTGATGTTTATTATTTTTTGTTTGTTTTTCAAAATCCAGAAGCTAGTTATTTTTAATTGATTTCTGTTGAGCTGTTTACGTTCACTGTATTACGATGAACAATTAATTGCTTAAAATAAAATAAATAAAATAACTTTGTTTTTAACCACTATTTTTTTTCCACCGACCGGTTTCAAAGCAAACAAGCTTCTTCGTCAAGTTTTTTGTATATTATTTTAATTATATTTTGCTGTGCAATTTCTATTGAGCGACTATGCGCGTCCAGCATATTGATTTTATTATTATTTTAATTATTAATTACATCATATATACATTTGTTAAGGACAGAGACACAGTTTATAGCGAAACAATCAGGAACGACCCATGTCTGTGAACTTGCTCCGACTCGCTAGAAAATCCGTGTTGAGTCGGGGCACTTGTAATGCATTCATAACCATACATTCACACACATATATACATATATATTCGCACATACATATTTATATTATATTTTATACACACATATACATATATATTAAGTTTAAGTTTAAGTTTATACACATCATTGATACTTTATACATTATTACACTTTAAATTTATAAATATATATTAATCATTTACCAGTTAGTTCACATTTGATCGCAGAAATCCATTCCCGTTCGAGCAAACCAGCTGCTCAAACCAGATTTGAATTTCGAAAATGACTAAGATTCCTTTGTTACCTGATCTAGTAAATTAAAAGTTCTTGGACCTACCACAGAGAAAGGTCTCTTGGTCAAAGTTATTTTACTTTTTGGTACGTAATAATTTACTTTTGAGGAATATCTTGTTATTATTTCCTGTTGTGTTCTTTTTTTACTACTTGTGGTCCAAAAGTTGATCAGACATGACTTATAATATATTTGTCTAATTGAAAGGACTTTGGTCTCATTAAACAATAAATCCCATTAAAAGGTAGGATGATATTAAAATGATATTTTTAGTATGATTTTTTGGGTTATCATGAGCGGTCTGTAGATTGTTTAAACACAACCACCCCATCCTATTATGCCATATGTTGCCACTGATTGAAATAGTGCAAAATACACCGAACGAAGAATGCTGAGATCTAACACATTTCTTAGGTTGTAAAATACATAAATAAGTTTTCTTAATCTATCAGTTGTTGTGTCTATATGAGATTTCCAGCGAAGATGTTGGTCAATGACTACTCCCAAATATTTGATATTTTCTGTCTGATTTATCTGTGGACAGGAACCTGTGGACAAGTACCACTATTATCATAATAATTCAATATATCTTTATGACACGAATGCAGCATTAACTTGAAGTTATCCTTTGTACTTTTTTCAATGAGAACGTCAGGTATTTTGTTTTCCCAATATTAAGTGTTAATAAGTTATTGTCCTGCCAGTCTTTAATTGTTTTGATTCCAAGAGTAGCTTTGTGGAAGGTTTCATTCCAGGTATTTCCTTTGAAAACTATGACAGTGTCATTAGCAAATGTAAGAATATTCTGTCCATATTTGAATTATCGCATTTCTCAATAAGTACAATTTTCTGATTTATGTCAAATAAAACATCAACGACAGGTTGTGCCTTATGACAGTTGTTATAAACCCTTAAACACGTAAAATTCTATTTTTCCATAGCACTTGAGTTTGCTGCCCTAGTTTTTGTATGTTCAATAGACCATTTTGCAAATTTTACAAATAAGTAAGTGGAAATTGGCACTCAAAAAATGCTGAAAATACTATTTACCAACGGAAAAATAATAATTCTTTAGCTACATGGACGCGTAATAAGATAATGAACATATTGGCATTCATAACTCAATTTCGCTAAAAATGGTATATTGAACATACAAGAATTAGGGCAGCGTTTTGTCATCGCCCAAAGATCTATGTTTATTTGATTGTGGAAGTTAATGGTATACATTAATGAGAAAAGTAAAACAAAACATCGTTTAAAGAATAATTTCTCAGAAAATCAACAAGCTGGGTTGTGTAGAAAGACATATTTATCAACAAAATTACAAAAGAATAGATCAAAAGTGATAATGAAACAAAACATTGTTGATACCATTATATGAATGCAAATGCTTATAATTTTTTTTCTCCAATCAAAAAAATTGTTATTTATTTATTTGCTTGTAATTTTATTTATTTCATAAGTATTCCGATTGCAGCGTATCTTGATTACATTATGATAAAAAATAGATTATTTATGATTGTGCAAGCCACTGACAGGCCAAGGCATAAAAAATATCGAGATATTTGAGCATTAAAAAAAAACTGGAATAAGCAAGTGCCTCATTCAAGTACATGAAAGCTATCTGGAAACCAGAAATTTAATAAGTGAAAACCAAATGCCGCCTATAGGCTAGCTTTTTTTAATTTTTTTAATTTTTTTAAATTTTTTTATTCTTTTACAATATACAAAAGAGGTAAAACAGAGTATTAAAAAAATAAAGGATAATTACATAGCCATGAAATATATATTAATAGTAAAAATGGTGAACAAAAAAATCCCACAAAGGCATGGCCTGTTCGTGGGTATACAAGAAAATGTCAATGAATTTTTGCTCCCATAATTTTTATTTTTTAAATTTTATTCTTTTTTACACAATTAACATAAGCGATAAAACAGAGTATTAAAAAAAATAAAGCATAACTACACAGCAGTGAAATATATATTAATAGTAAAAATAGTAAACAAAAAATCCCACAAAGGCATGGCCTGTTCGTGGGTATACAAGAAAATGTTAATGAATTTTTGCTCCTATAATAAATAACAGACAGTTATAATTTTTGTTTAACATAAGAAAGAAAATTAAAAAGGAAATAAAAAATATTTAAAAAAAAAACACAAAAATATTTGTTATTATTAAAGGGCAAAAAAATATATCATAGAAAAAAAAGTTCATATCTTTAGTTTGAATCCAGGATAGTGCGTGTTTTTTAAAAGAAGAAAAAACTTTGAAAGTTCGGAATCTTCATAAAATAACTGCATGGCACGGGCTTTATAAAATACCTGCATAGCACGGGCGAATCGTCCACATAAGCGATTATTCAGTGCCTACTATTATATTTGACCATGGAAAATAATATTTAGATTAGTTGTATTTATAAGAAAACAAATGTTATGTATTACAAATAACTGTCACCATTTTTATATTCCCCCAAAAATAAGTAAAAATATCAGCATCCAGCGCCATGCCCGTTCCCAGTAAACGAAGAAACTAGCAGATTACCTATAACAGATTATTAAAACCCAGTTGCTGTTTTTTCCTTTTTAAGTAAGCTTGCAGATTACTGATATAGTTTGAAGATTGTCAATTTGAAAAATAGTCATTCAAACATGATTTCCAGAGGCCTATTTTTAATTAATATTATACGGTTGACATATGACATAGGACATGTGGCGCTTGACGTGGCGCTATTTGAGATTATTCATTAGGAGAAGGAATTGACATTTCAATCATTATGAACATAATACTTACTGAATGTCATTGTGGTATTTTTAAAAATAACTTTGGTACAAATATTATATTACCTCTTGTTTGGCTGTGATGTCACACTAGTCGACAAAGTACACAAGAGTTAATATATTTCTCTTATTTTTTTAAACGATGAACTCGTATTTTTTGTAATCTTAAAATGGACATTTTCACGCCGGATTTGGAAATCAAAAGTTGCATAACTATGCTTAAAAAATATTTATCCTTTCTACGCGAAGAATGAATGTCCGCTAATTCAGCAACACATATTATGTATAAGAGAGAGCGCGAAGATAATATTCATTACAAGAAAGACAGAGACGTTGTTTTGAGGCGGGTGAACAGATTCAGTTTTTAGTTTCAGTTAGTTGATGACAGTGATGGGCGCAATATGAGTAGCGTATTTATGATTTTTGATTTAGTTTGCTATAATAGGGCTTAATTTTATGTTTATTTGCATAAATACTGGAAAAATAATTATTAAACCGTATGTCTCGAAGATTATTTTTTTTAAATGTCTATACTTTAGAATATTCCGTCTTTTGCTTGTGGTAACAAGATGTTGCACCACCGCGCGTAAAGGAATTACTTACCACAGTATTTAAAGAGTTTAAATAATGCAGACTAAGGGTCCATACATCGCAAAGTTATTAATAATGTTCTTTAAGTTGGATCGATTATTAGTAATAATTTTCTGTTGTCAACAGCTGAAACAGAAAGATGATGTTCACATAACCATAGAAAAATTATGATTTACCTATTGTTTTTATGTATTAATTATCTTTTTTTGCCACACTTGCCTTACAAAACATCAGGGTCTCACGGTCATGGCGGTTCATCGGCAGTTCACGTTTGTACAATGGCATGCGAATCTAACTTGGGAGAAGACAAGGGAGTTGTCCGCAGACGTAGAGGCCTGAAGAGATTTCGTGGACACTATACTCTCTACCTAAGAAACGGGCATGAATTAAATAAATAAGTTAGCAAAAGCCATACTTTAGAGATAGTGGTGGCTTAAAGTAATAACAATGGCGTGGGAAAACTGAAAAAAAAAATTAAAATAACCAAATAAATTTCAGTTGATTTATTTGAATGAAAAAAATCGAATGCATTCTATAACTACATTTATAAGAATGGAAGTCCGGAAGGTGTAATCATTTGATTATTAATTACATTATAAATTAGTAAGCAACGAGTAAAAAAGACTATGATATTATATCAACATTGTTATGAAGCCTAAGTGGCGGAAAATTTGATGTAACGACTTAAATATTTTTTAAATATGCGGAAAAATAAATATTTTTTTTATTTTTATTCTGTGAATATTTGTAAATTGGTAGAACTTTTGCCAGATGGGAATTTCTTCCAACCAATAAATAAAATAATAAAGGTGTTATATATGTGATTTTAATTTCAAAACGTATGCGAGAAAAGATGATGTAATAAAATAAAATATAATCAAAAAAAAAAAAACAATATGTGTGTATATATATTACTTCTTATCAATTCTACATTTCAATAGAAAAGAGGAATAAAAAGAGAGGAACATAGCAGTGGATAAGAAAGAGAAGGGAGATGTTTCTTCAGGCGCGATTTAAACAGCGCTACTGTAGAAACATCTGACATAGTGGATGAAAGATGATTCCACAGTCAAGCTGCTTATACCGGCGCAGCGGCTTCCAACTTGGGAGGCGCGGACTATTGCTTGGGGAGGCACCAAAAAAAAAACGTTTTCAAACCATAATATTTGAAAGTATATTAAACTCTACATATTAACGATATGCTAAACATTCAATGAATGCATGTTTATTTCTTATTTAATGTTGTTAAATTAATATTTGTATAAAACCACTTACCTTTTATATGTCTACCGGTTTCGAAACGAATCCGTATCTTTGTCATAACACCAATTAAACCAAAATTACTTATCAGATTTGTCATCCAACCACGCTGCTTCCCGAAAACATTCCGCATTCCATTCAATGTTGCATCGTTTAATAAATGTTCCTCTTTGTAAACCTAACTTCGAAAATAAATAAATAAATAAATATTATTGAGTATCAAAAATTGCTATAAACAATGGATATACAATCAATTTATTTCACTTACCGACTTCTTTAAGTTTACCGGTTTCAAGACGTACCCGTCTCTTCGTCAGTACACTTTTTTACACCAACATGCAAATACTAAAATACACCTACCCCTTCACCATCACCGTAGTATATATATTTTCAAAATACATAAATAACATATTATGTTAATAAAATTTGTATAAAACCACTCACCGACTTATCTGTCTACCGGTTTTGAGACGTAACCCGTCTCTTCGTCAGGACAACAACACTACACCAACATGCAAATATCACTACACACCTTCACCATAGTAGATTTGCAAAAATATAAAATCGACATGCAGGTTAGACACATGTTTCACGACGCCACCACCGAGGGTTAATGACTTATGAAGCTAATATTTCAAAAAGATTAACAATCGGAAAAGGAGGAAAAAGGGAGGGGGAGGGTAGGGTGACCATTACAATGAAATATCGAATAATGGACTATATTAGAAAGTTACTTGATTATTAATTAATGGGACATTATTTTTCAAAGCCTTCTTTATGTAAAAAGTCTCCATATTATTTACTTTCAGTCCTTTATTATTTATGTGTAAAACTTGAACACCGGTATCTTTATTAAATTCATGATTTGAGTCTATAATGTGGTTGGCGAAATCTGAGAAGTTATTATTACTAAGACATCTCATGTGTTCTTTAACACGAGTATCGAAATTTCTTGACGTTCTTCCAATGTAGACTGAAGAACAAGAATTGCAATTTAAATAAATAAATTAATTTTAGTGCTGTTGTCCTGACAAAGAGACGGGTTACGTCTCGAAACCGGTAGACAGATAAGTCGGTGAGTGGTTTTCTACATTTTTTTTTAACATAATATTAAAATGTTGGACCACAAAGTTAATGCTTTGAATATTAATAATATACATAAATAACATCCAGATTTATAGATATGCAATCAACACCATGTCTAAATATGCAATAAGCTTGATTAAAAAAAATACTTAATTATATACTGAAGAATTGGAACGCAATTGAAATGAGAAGGGGGGAGTTGGTTTTTTTTTATTCAAAAAAAGGGCTGTACTGAAAATGTATTTGAATATTTATTAAGGGAATTAAATTTTCTAAGGCTTTTTTATCTGAAAAATCTCCATATCATTTAATTTAAGTCTTTTCTTATTGTTTGAATGCATTATTTTTACTAATTTATCCTTATAAAAAAGTAGACAAGTTGTTTACTAACATTAGTTAAAATGTTTTACCACAAAGTTAAAACTTTAAAAGTTAATAAAGTAATAAATACTTTTTCAAATAGAAAGCTAAGAAAAAAAAAATCGAACAATTTTTTGTATCTTGTCAACAATAATTATAATAATACTTGTTATTAGTGGAGAAGAGTTCTTGACGTAAATAACTTATTTAAAAACGTATCCAAGTTTGAACCAAATAATTTCTAACCTGTTTTTTATACAAATCGTCGCTTTAAATCGTTTTCACCAAACAGACCAAAACACAAATTCTCAGAAATAGAGCTTTAAAGTTTGTTTTTTTCAAAATAAGCATAAATAATGATCACAACTTTAAAAAACAAGTTTGTTTTTTTTCAAAATAAGCATAAATAATGATCACAACTTTAAAAAACAAGGACAAAATTCGCAACAAAAACACTTAAACGCAAAAAAAACACTTAAATTTTTTTTTTTTAATAATTTATTTGAAAATATAGGCTTTCTTAGAACTTCTGTACACTTTGTTCAATTTCTTTTAAATGACAGTGTCCTATGCACCATTAGGTGTGGAAAGGGAATGATGATGAAAAATATGCATGCTTCTTCTTTCTTTTATGTTGTCTACCCACTCAACACAGGGCTCTTGGCCTCATAGAGTTAGGAATACGTTATAATTTTTTTTAACATGTGTCTTTAAATAAGTAAATAAATAAATTATATTTTTAAAATCTTAACTATTACTGCTGTGTCTTCAAAATAATAGAAACACCCATCTCTAGTCTAAATTATTGTATCAAGGCTGGGGGGTGAGGAAATATTAAATTTTTTTTTTCTTCTGAGAGGCTCATTAGCATGAAAGTTGGAAACCACTGTATTAGACTATAATTTTAGTTTCAAGAATAAGGATAAATTTGCTGTGGATGGGAATTAAGATAAATAGACGAAAAACCGAACTTAATTTCAGAAATAACAAACAAATCAAAACTGATTAAAAACATAATATTTGTTCTAGAAGACCACATGTAATAATTATTTATAATTCAAAATTTGATTTAGATATTAAAATTCTTACGTAAATATTGACTTACAACAATTTAAGATAGTTTTTATGTTCCAAACCACATGTTTTTAATAACATTGATTAAAAATATAAAACACTTTAAATTTTAAATGCCACTCGTGAGTCTAATATTTATCTAACATTAAAAGAACACACAAGTTTCGGGTGTTCATAATTATTTATCATCGAGTGTCTTTTTTTGACCAGAGATTGGAAACATTTTTTTCAGAATTTATTTATTAATTTTTATTTTTAGTGGCGGGGGTCAGTCCTATGTAGCTCCTAACGTCACCGCGACCTATTACCTGTAATTATCTATTGTGACGAGTCACCGTAAATAGTTCTCACTCTCAAAGCCCAGGTCTTTAAAGTACCTGGCTAATGTATGAAAGGCGAGGGTTTACATTTTGCTATATTTTCCCCTCCAAGCCCAGATCCGTAAAGCATGGAGCTATTAGGTAGGGCGCGAGCTCTTTAACATCCGAAGGTTTAACCAGTCGTCCCCCGAGGATGAGGCTCCTTTTATGATGTAAAAAATTATGTTCACATATAATTTGTATAGGTGTTTCCTCATCTGCACTGCAGAACCTACATCTAGAAGTTTTGGAAAGGTTAATTCTAGCAAGGTGTTTGTTCAATCTGCGGTGCCTTGTAAGGTCTTTAGTGATAACCCTCACTTGATTTCGGCTGAAAAGTTTTTGGCATAATCTTTTAAGAGTTAAACACATTTACCTGCTACACATAAGCGTTTTTAGATAAAATGATTTAGGAAAAACCAAAAGGTAATCTAAAATATATTGCCATGCAGGATGCGTAATAAATAGGTAGTTGTAAACTCTCAATGTGCCAGAAGCAGTAGTCATTAACTGGTAGTAATATAGACTTAATATTCTGAGAATGTGTTGTTTCATTACTTCAAAACATGTTACTATGAAATATTTATAGATTCGCGGAACATAAAATGGTGTAGCTTAGATTTAATAACGTTTACTTAAGTTATATAATGGAGCAATACTGTACTGGACTCATAAAATCAACACAAAACACAAATTATTATTACAATAGGCTTCTTATTAAAAGCGGTTTTCCGTGCTGTAAGGGCTAAAATATTTTCCTCGTGCTTTCCATATTTAATTTTTGATGAGATTGCATTGAATGAAATTAAAGTATTTTTTTAAATGCTTTGGTACATTTCTCTGTAATGTATCACTGTTTTTGATTTGTTTGGCCTGCTTTCTTCTTTACCAGCCGATTAGGGTTTATTTTCCCCATCCATATCTGAGATAAAATTTCAACGGTTAGTCGTAGTGACAAAAAATTAAAAATCGACATTGAAAATAATATTTTCGGATCAACGGTCTTGTTTTTATATTGATTTTTTCTTGGAATTCTACTGTATAAAATCGAAAATTTTAACGGTATATCGTAGCCACGTAAAATTAAAAAAGAATATTTTAAAAACCATTTCAAGATAAAATCTGCTGTTTTTACACATTTTTTTATTGTTGAACGTTGACATTTTTAGCAAATTACTGGGTCTTTTTCTGAAAAAAAAAAACCAAACTGGTAAAGGTTTTTCGCAATACCAGGCAAAAAACGGGTATTCGGTATTTTACCGAAGAATTTTCTGAACTACGGAACATTATACCGTGTTATATTTCATGTGTTCGCTCTACAAACCATTCCCTTTACTGTTCAAAAACTTCAAAGCACGCTTTAGACCATAGGTAGGTAGGTACCTACGAGTTGTTATCGTTAAATTATATTAAACCTTTCACGAAATTAAAAAACTTTCAAGATCAATTTCTAGAACTTTTGGCGGTCGAAGAGATAACAATATACCTTAGCCCTTATTTAAACTTAGAATCAGATAGCTTAGCGCGATAATATTCTACCGAGAAAAATTCAGTTTATAATAAGACATTACTGAGAGTTGAGATTGATTTTATGGAGCATTAATTTAATTTACATAATTTGAAAATATCGAGATTGGATATCGAAAATATCGGTCCTATTTCACCTTCATTCGGCATCAATTAATCAAATCAAATTATGTAAATATTTCATTTAAAAAAAAAGTAGGATTGCGCAAAATTGACAAAAATCGAGATAAAAATAAACATTAAATAAAAACACTTAAAAAAAAGGTATTAAAAAATACCGATTCTAGTAATTTTTTCAAAGTTTTTTTTTTTACCCATCATTTTATTTCAAATTGTTACAAAATAGGTAAAATAGGTTAAGTTGGCGAATTTTCCAGTGACCTAAATATAAATAATCTAAACAAATCAAACCCAGCGTAAATTAACTAGTAGCGTAAGTTAGTACGTAGGTACTAAATGTTTAACTAAAGCAGGCGCGTTCGCAAAACTCACTCAAACGCATTTAAAATCTACAAGATGTTGTTTTAAAAAAAGGTAATATTAAATTTTAACCAAATGTGGCATCTTTATTGTTTATTAGTAAGTGTGAAAATATTTTCTCCAATATAATTTGTGCTGTGCATTTTAATCACACTGTGGTAATGATTATTTTAATGAACACAAAATATAAAATAAAAAACATGCTTGTTTAAAAATAAATAAATATATGTCATTTGCTTAAGTTGTTTTTTTTTCGCTTTAATCCAAAAGAGATTTTCGAATAGATTTAATGTAATATTAAGATATTTAAAATCAATATTTTGTACATTCAAAATGTTTTTGTGTAAGTTTTTTGAAAGCGCCAGCACTAGATAATCGACCTTTACATGATTTGATTTAATTAAATTACTTATATATTTATAAAACGGTGTTTGTAATCCATACATAAATATAAACATCGAATACATATAACAATATTTTTAGTATTTAGAATCGCAGCGAAATTCAGACGAACGCAGAAGCATCCTGTGTATATAATATGACCATATCATTAGCAACTAACAAAGCAATAGTTGTCTATATCACGCTTTTATGCGCTTATGCGCATCTGAGCGCGAGAGATACAGATATTATTTTCATAATTCGTATGCCGTGCGATGTCATGCAATGGGTTTATTCTAAAATACTAGACAATGCTTTTGTGTAAGTATTGCGAACGCGCCAGCTTCAAAAAATATACCAGTGTAGTATGTTGTGGTCAAACGGAATTTAATTAAAAAAACAATGAAGTGCCCTATGCACTACTGGGTGCGTATAGGGAAATGGTGAAATTATATTGAAACACTCTTATATGCAGTGTGTAGTTATTTATTATTTAGATATACGGTTAGAAAATTTACATTTTGTAAAATGTTTCCCTCGGCACGTGACACCCCAGTGAGGGAACATTATTCTGTATAAAATAAAGAATTCAAACAATGTAAAAGTGTAAATAAATTGATAATAAAATACACAAAATCTATAAAGCTCCCAGGCTCTCTGTAGTCTGTACACATCAGACTAAATAGGTTGAGATAGGCCGGACATTTACAGAGAATGCTATTATTATCATAGCCATTAAAAAGAGCTATATGTCCTCCCCCGGAAGCAGAAGAAAGGTTGGTAGACTGCGATGGGAAGACGACGTAAAAAAGGATGCATCACAATTTCTAGAAGTCTCTAATTGGAGGGTTGGGGCAGATGACAGGAGTTGAAGGCGAGAGCAATCGGAAGCCAGGGGTTGTTGTGCCATCAGAGAGAGAGGAAGTTATTTATTTTTTAATTGAAAGTAATTTTTAACAGTTTTTCAAAGTTGACGTTTTAACAATACAGAAAAGACATAAAAATGTTTAAGTACAATATCGTGACCATTTGAGTGGTCTTAGTACCCTCCCCGTACGTTGTTTACTGAAATTAATAATAAACAGGCTCCACTAAGCTGGCTTAGTCCTCAGGGTAAGATTACGGAAAGAGGAAATAGGTTTTCAGGCTCTCCGACCCCAACCCTTGTTTCTAACACCTGGCGCACGATTAAGCGGGTGATAGCTTACATATTTTTTACGCGGAACTTAATTGCGTGACATTAGCATTTGCCATTTATCATATTGTTTAATTAACCGCAACAGTTGCTGGTTAAATTTAAGGGTGATGAAACAAAAAATATTGAGTAGATGGTTACAGACAGTTAAAGAAAGTATCAAAGGATAAACCATGAATAAATTTTCATAGAATAGTCTTTTTTTCTGCTTTGTCTCTCAAAATATTGAATAATGTACAGTTTTCCATGATAAGAAAAACCTGCAATAACCTTGTACACATTTTAAATTTCTTCATATTTAGAGTAACCGTAGTTAAACTCGTAATTAAGTTTTGTCAGCCTCGTCGTGTAATAGTCAGTGTGTTTGCCTGCCGTGCAAGACGTCTCAAGTTCGATTCCCGAAATGGTTGAAATGAAATAATTATTTACAATGGTATTTCCACGCCAGAATATTTCATTGTCCCTGGACTGGTACCTAAAGAGTAAAAATGATCAAGACACTCTGCGATTGGAGTACCAATGCAGTGCCTTATTAACCATTATGTGCGGAAAGGGAATGATGATGATGTAGTTTACCTCTTGCATACATAAATGTTAAGTGTCCACTTGAACCAGTTAATGACAGATCATAAGCCATGTAAATGCCCAGAATTTTATATTTCGTTCTTATATGTGAGAAGACATTCACTTGGCTAAGAGGGTGTCAACAGACGCGGGTCCATGTCTACGGGGGTGGCAAGTGGAGTCCTGTACTTCACAGAACCCTCACTCCACTTGCCGCCCCCGTAAACATGGACTTGAGTCTGTGAACATCCTCTTGGCCAAGTGAATGACTTTCCACTTACCAAATCTCAGTTTAAATTATTATCACATCTACTTTTGAGCTAGATTTTAAGAACCAAAGTCCACTTAACATTCTTTCCCTTATTGATCACGTTTCCGTATCTGTAATTTAGACAACTATTCATATATAATAATATGCTAACACCCTAGATAAGTGGAATAATCATCCTACTTCAGGTTCCATCAGTGATTATTTGGTAAAGATTTTATAATTAAATTAATTTATTTATAAAACATAAATTACAAACATACGTTCAATATTTACTTATAAAAAGAAAAAAAACATGAAAGAGACTCGTGTCAAAGTAGTAGGAGAATTCTGCTCCGGAAAACCTCTTCGGGTACATGCAACATATCAATATCCAGAGCGACGTTGTTTCTAACAGACGAAACAATCGGCAGGTTGTTCCTGTATATCAGGATACGAAAAATCTATGCTGATGCTGTCTTAGGTAACTATCAGGAACATACAAACCAATGCTCATCATAATCTCAGGATTAAAGCCCATTCTACGTAACAATTAATAAATATGTGTAGTCAAATACACATTCCTTCTAACAGTTGTAGCCAAGCATACCCTAGAGAAACTCGGTCGGGTAGAGCCAAGGATAATACCCGCATTCTCCCACGTAGAGGTATCTCAGAAACTTTTTTTGGATTTTCTCCATCATAAGAGAGTACTTCAGTTCATGTGGCCCCCAATTCATCGAGCCACCCACGAATCTACTTCGCACCAAGAAGTTGTAAAGAGATCTTAGCACACGGGTATTTTTAAAAACCCTGGCAGTACGCAGAACGAATCCTAACATCTTCAATGCATTGCCACTGATTGTCTCTATGTGTTCATGAAATGTCAGGGTGCTCACAAATCTAACGCCCAGATCCTTGACATTTGATCCGTATCAGATTCTGGTTATTTATTTTGTAGCGAATTAATTTTGATTATGACACCGTCAACAATATTCCACATAGTACTATATAAGTACTTTATTAGTTTTATATTAACCGTCGACGGGAGGAGTGCTATCCCAAAACTGTAGTAGTGTTCTTGTTAAATAATAAAATTGTTCAATACTAAACAATAACAAAAATTAAAATTTATTGCAACAAAGAGGGAAAACATTTTTGAGAAGAGAATATAGGAGTCTAGGCATTTACTGGGCTTATGGCCTGTCATTGGCTGGTTTAAATGGCCACTTCTCAATAATGTTTTCCCTTTTTGTTGCAATAAATTCAAATATGAACAGCTCCCTAGGAAAAGAATCCCGCCAATCTGCAACCATTTGGACATACTCAAAACATTGTGAACTAATAACGAAGTTTAATTTTTTTACCTTACCATTGAATTTTATTTGTATTTTACGCTCTTTCGTCAAATTTAACATAATAATTTAATTTAACCTAATAATTTTATGAAAATCATTGAAATAATTTGATCTGATCGGATTATAATAGATTATTGTTTAAGAACTTTTAATCGAACACTATTTTTCTCAAATATCTATGTATGTTTAGAGCGTCACTTTGACCTCGACGCAAAGAGAATTTCACTTCAATGTCAACTAATTATATGAAACAAATAAATACGATGTGATTTATCGTATTATTTATTGACTTTTCAAAGTTTTGTCATTTTGTCCATGACGTGACAAGTTGTTGTAATGGGTGAGTTCTGATAATTGATTAGTAAGCTTCCTGGAAACCGGAAATCTCCCGCAATACTGTATTATGAACTTTTGACTTAGTTCAAAGTAGTTCGTTTTTATTTTATTTTTTTAAAATTACATTTTCGAGATACTTTGCCATAAAATTATATGCTCTCATTTTTACCGCGTGTTAGAAAAAAAAGATTAATTTTCTATAGCACTGAACTTTTTCAACTGTGGTTTCATTCTTTAACGGTGTATCAAGAAGTTTATTTAATGATGAATAAAAAATGATTAAAAAAAAAAAATTCCTTCCATAAAATTTTGTAAAAAATCGTGAGTTGAACCCGGGAACTCGTGCAAAGCACGTTACTACATCACTTTTACACAAAAATATTATTTTAGAACAATTTTATCTTAGAACGAAGATGCTCATTAAAAAAACATGACTATAAAAATAAGTTTATAAAACAATTAAATTATATTTTTTCATAATATTATTTTCTTATGAAATGCTTCATTATATTAAAAACCATTTCTTATATTGTGAGGAATGTTCATATTAAAAACATTATTTCATAAAGGAATAAAAATCTTCGACCATACACAAAAATGTTAATACATTTCACAGTTACCAGAATATTTTTGCATTATGAGCTTCAAACCACATACACAGCCATAATTTATTTGCAGAGTTTTTGTGGAGTCAATCCAGATAAACCACGAAACGATAAACTGTTAGTAGATACAGACATAAATATATGAGAAAATATTCCTATTAAAAATATGTTTTTTACTATAAAAAACATAATTTTTTTGGTTTTAATGTTTATTAGATTATTAAGTTTGTGACAGATTAAAAAAAATGCTAGTGGAAAATTAATTGTTGTAAAAAATCGATGGTTTTACTATTTTTTTAACGGTTTTGACGTCAACGTGATCTTAATGTTTAAGCTATAATTTTCTTGTGCAAGTCACGATTAAAAAACTTTCAAAGGTTTTGCAGACACATTTTCTGACAAGTTAAGTTTTCTCTCGGGATGAAAGTTTTTTGTGAGGAAGTTCTGAGCGAAATTTTTATGTCAAAATAACGTCGAACGTAGGAATCGATTAAAGCCATGGTAAGCTCATTGCCATCATCTAGCGGCCGTCATGTAGTGGAGAATGACGTGATTAAAACATTGTAGGTATGCACCAGGGGCGAATCGTCAAAATAAGCGATTAAGCAAAGCTTGCCGTTATATTTGACGGTCAATAATAATGTTTTATAGTAAATATGTTTATGGGAAAATAAAAAAACTAATTGTTATTTATTATAAATCATCACTATTATTTATATCCTCCTACAGAAAAATATCTATGAAGTGCGTCCAGCGTAGCGCCCAGCCCGTTCTAAGTAAACGATGAAACAATCTGATTACCTCAGTTTACTTCTCCATACAAAAAAGTACACTATATTTTACGCCTTTAACCTAAGACAGATTTTTAAACGAGCTCGCATATTACAAATATTATTTGAAGATTCTCTAATTGAAAACTAGTATTTCGAACAATATTTCCGAAGAACTATTTTTCTTTGATAGGATACCATTGACATATTACGTATCACATAGGACACGTGGCGTTCGCAGTAGTCGTTTTTTGAATTATTCATTTAAAAAGCAATCGGCCAGTGCTCAGTGTTGACAGTTACTGCTAAATGTTATTGTAGTATTTGTTAATAAACTTTTGTACGTTTGTTTGAATTCATTTTCATTGAACCACAGAAAATATTGTAATGTATAATTATACATATCATATTACTTCCATAGTATGTAGTCACGAGTATACAAGTATGTAGGTACAAATAAATATTTTTTTGAAGATTATCCAAAAATAAATCACGGCTCGTCACTTGTACTATCCTAAGACAACCAATAGTGTTAAACATATTACCTAGAGAGCGTTAACAGGAAAATATCGCTTTTACAACAATAAAAAATAATAATAAGGGTCAATGAAATACTGTAGAGTTAAAAAATGTTTTTTTTATAGTTATTCATCATCATCATCAGTCCCTTTCCGCCCTGATGGTGCATAGAGCACTGCATTGGTATCCCAATCGCAGTGAATCTTATAAATTTTGTAACAAGGTAACATGATCAGTCTTACACTCCAGGTACCAGTCCAGGTACTATGAAATATTCTGATGTAAAAACACCTTTTCAAATCAATATTTCCTTTTAACCATGTCGAAAATCGGACCCAAGACCTCTTCATGGTAGGCAATGGCACTGACAATGGTTCATTGCATTACGATTCGGTTAAATTTGAACTTAGTTGGTGGTCGTTTAAATTTGAATAGAATTTCTTCATGAATCTTGACATCACAAATGTCAAGGCCAAACATGTCGAGTCTTAATCTTAATATATTTTTAAGCAATTTTATTGTAAAAGTTATGTATGAAAATATTTCTCCTCAATATCTTCATTGATTTTGCAAGTGAAATTATTTTTTTCTAAATCTATTTCATATATTTTTATCGGTATTCGTAGTATGTGATATTTCCGTATTGTGAGGAAAACGTCAAACAGCAGCGTCGTCATTTGGAGAACGGCCGTCATAGCGGTACGAACAGTTCAGGAACGTTTTTGTCGTGTAGCTGTGAACTAAAAATGCAAATTTGATTTGGACTCTCAAAATATAAAATTTTGATTAAGTTTGCAAGAAAATCCTGTTTTGTTTTATTATTTTGCAAGTAATTTTAAAATGCATTAAGCGTTTCACATATCTCCTCTTTTTTTAACGATAGTTTTTTACTTTCAATGACTTAAAATATACCTACTCATAATGCGAAGTATATTGTCCATTTTGCACCACAACGTACCACGACGTATTAGGAAGAAACTCTATTGAAAAAAAAAAGTAATTTAAATTAGGTGACTACAGTCGCTAGATAACAGCGCAGCTTTCTTAGGAAACCAAAGCTTAAGTAATACTAGTTGATATTGATAGCGCGTGATGTATGTAAAATATACTTGGAAAATTGCCAAGTATTGGAAAAATATAGTTTTACTGTTTATAAAATGCTTATCTAACACAAATGTGTAATAGCGTTTCAACACAAGCTATTAATTTTATAACGTAGATATTTTAATAATATCGTAGGAATTTTCAGATATTCTATGGAAAAATGTGTTAAACTCGTAATTATTTTTTATTTTTTATTTGTTAACAGAAATACGTTTATATAACATGAAAACAATGATGATGACGTATCTCTTAGTCTATGAGGCCAAGAACCCTGTATTGAGTTGAAATACAACCATTATCCGTAGCATGTGATAACAAAATAAATTGTTTTAATTAAATTACAAATTTAAAAGCTTCAATCAAATTGATTTATCTATAGAATCGCTATGTAAAGCGCCCTCGTTACGAAAATGGCGCTGAATAAGTTATTCATAATAATAATAAAAATAATAATAACATGATGAAAAGTGGAAGCATGCATATTATTAAACAGAACCAAAAATAAGAATTGTACATAAAGACATATTTCAATAAACATTTGGACAACACGCTCAATAGTACCTATATATAAATCTATGCAATATCTCGCAGCAATCTTTTGCAATGGTTTCTTCCCCTGGACAAAATCCAAAATTGTACACTTCTCCTTAACTTTTAAAAGACTGTGGTTAATAATCCCTTTGCGCGGCTATGTAACATTGTGTTACTACTAGTAAAAGACGGAATATTATAAAATTCAGACATTTGAAAAAAATTAAAAACATAAAGACAAACTGTTTCATAATTATTTTTCCATAATTTATGCGAATAAACATATAATTTAGCCCTGTTAAAGCAAAATAAATTAAAATCACAAATTCGCCGCTCATGTTACGCGCGTGAGTCTTCCATCATTGTCATCAACCGACTGAAGACTAAATCTGTTTTAGATGACCCGTCGCAAAACAGCGTCTCTGTCTTCCTTGTTATGACTTATATCTTCGTGCTCTCTCTTGTATGAGGTATCTGTATAGATGTGTTTCTGAATTAGCGGACACTTGCATAGTTAAACAAATTTTACTTTCCAAATCACGTGTTAAAATGTCTATTTGAAGATTATGAAAAATTCGAATTCATCATTTTATAAAATAAGAGAGATATATCAAGTCTTGTGTCCTATGTCGACTAGTGTAACATCACAGCCACACAAGAGATAAAATGGTTTTCGTTTTGGAGAATTTAATATGTTCATCCAGGATATTAAATACTTTTAGGGCCCATAAGGGAAATTTCTCTGACTAAAAGGATTAGTCTAACTATAATTAAAACCACACGATTACTTCCCTTTGGGGAGTTATCAAACAGCCAATGACAGGTCTTACACCCTGTAATTTTTTTTTATATCTTCGACATCTTCGTTGTAAGATGTAAATTTAACTTAAATTTAACTTAACTTCCTAGAGGGTTGTTCAATGTCCAGTCCTTGTCGGCAAAAATTTGGACAAACTCAAAATCGGGATGTGGTCCTGTGGTTGGTATCGCGGATTCACGAATCAAATGTCCGACGTCCGCACCCCTCTCTGACACAACTAGGTTTCCGTTTTGAAATAGCGAGTTACTTATAACTCGTTGAAAATGCCCCAAAAAATTGAAATATTTGGGTAAATAATAAAAGCGTACAGTAAAGGGAATTATTAAGATATGAGCAAGGTGTTTATTTAATCCACAGTTCCCTGAAGGGGCTCTTGTGATAACTTTCACTTGGTTGCACCTTAAGTTTATAAGTCGAAAAGAAACCTTTTCGGGTGCTTAAGAGCATTGATCGGGCTTATGACCTGTCACTGTCTTGTTTAAGTGATCGCTTTACACTCACTGTGTTACATTTACCATTTTATCCAATGCATGTGATTTCCATACCTCTCAATTCTTCGAATGCAACTAGTAGAAGTATAATCACATTATTTTTTATTTCTCAATAGGTGACAACTGTTGATGTTTAGGAGAAATTTTATAAAAATGTAACTTCCTATATAATCGACTACTTAATTACAAATAATTTTACCCACGGATTTTATTTTTGTTCGTGAAAATTATATAATCTCGAAAATTGTTAAATTTCCTTCATTTTTCTGCATAGATTTCATTAAACATAGTTGGTAGTAGTTAACTATTCATTGGATACAAAAAGAAATCGTCTTCATGTTATATAATGTCCAGTAAATGGTTTTAATCTGCTCGTAACCTAATTATTTACCCGGATTATATTATCTTGTTGGTTTGGCTTAGGTTTTATGCCTGGAATAACTTGATACAAGAAAACAAAATACATTTTATTGTACGAAGCACGGGTTTCAATCTCTATTTCAAGGATTACCTGAGTTCCAGCGTACATTTCAATTTATTTTATGTTCATTTAAATATTAATGCGAATATTAACAAAAGAATATGGGTTTCCAAACATATTTATTTATAGAAAAATAGTATTCATAATTAACTTTTAACTTGCGTCGTGGTAAAAAAAATACGGTACTGGCGTCCGAGCCCCGTTGGACCCACCCTTTTAAAAAAAATATATTGAAAACAATGGAGTTCTTGTGCCAACTCTTATGTATGGGAGCGAAGTATAAAATTGGAAAAATTATGAAGAAAATAGGTTAAATGCTGTCGAAATGCGATCCTTAAGGCAAATGTGTGGTAAAACGATGTATGATAGGTGCACAAATGTCGAGATCCGTGAACTGTATAAGGCTGAGATATGCACTATTGACAGAATCAAGAAAGGGATGCTGCGTTGGTTTGGACATGAAGAGCGAATGGAACGTCTAAAGAATCTACGATGCAAATGTTGATGGATGCAGAAAACGAGGAAGGCCGAGAAATATATGGCACGATCAAGTCCATCAAATACTTGAAGATGGACATATTAAAAGTAGGAATAATCGGCGTGCGTACATGAGAAGATGTATGAATGTAAAGAAAGCGAGGTCAGTATGCAAGAAAAACTGATATGGCGTTCTTTTCTCTCTGCCTACCCCTACGGGGAAACGGCGTGATGGTTTGTTTGTTTGAAAACATGTCTTATGTTCAATCATTATTTTAATTTTTGTTTATAGTTACATGGTTTATATTCTGTTGATTGGTAAATAAAATATCTTTGAATTACAAAATTATGTACTGTAATCAGTCTTTACACTTTGTATCCCGGAGCTGTGTAAACACGTGATTATATAACCATGTGTTGTATCCCGGTCCCGTGTTTTCACGTGGTTTACCATCTGTCTAAAAAAGTGCATTTTATTGACAGCTAGTAACTTTTATTGGTACTTTTTTCTGCTGGTAAACCACGTAAAAACACGGGACCGGGACACAACGTATGGTTATTATAATTACGTGTTTACACGGCTCCGGGATACAAAGCACAAAAAAGGAGTGAGGCCCTGTATACGTGCGAACATTGCGATGCGCAATTTGGATCTCCATAAAGGCCAATGTTGGCAAAACTATCATACAAAAAATGACTTATTTAATTATTTCAAATAAATCTTAGAAGTTTCAATTGATTTAACTTAGTATTTTCATAATTTTGACACTTTTAAGGAACCCTTCACAAAGCATTAAATTTCACAAAAATTGGCCGGGAACAGGGTAAATTCTATGTGTATTCGGCCGGTACAGTGTTAAACAACAATATTGACAATATGAAAAAATGAAAAAAACCGTGTTTAGTAATTTGACCGATGAAACTTACTATTTTTTTAATGTAATTTATCACATATTCTTTCAAAAGAAAAGATGTTTTTTAGAAAAATAAGAAAAGAAAAATTAAAAAATAAAAACAACAAAGAAATAAAATGGGTAAAATACACATTGTACCAATTAAAGGAGATTTTGCATACTCTTACAGTACATGTGTTGCAAATAAGATTTTTACACTTGAAACATAAATTAATTGTCTTCGCACGCTTACAGGAATGACACACAAAACATTTCCTATTATTGCCCTTCAGGACTTGTTGTTGCTCAGCCACTGGTGATGGATAATTATAATTGAGTTCTTCGAGAAGTCATTGTTCTATTTTGTCTTCTTGGTCTGTAATACGAGCTTTGAAACCACTTGGGCCGGCAACTTGCTTATCAATGATGGATATATTACAAAACAAAAAAGTTATGTAAATGGCGTCTTAGCCCCGCTGGACCCGCTCACTTATTTAAAATGCTATTTTCACTATCCTAATCGACACGTCCTCTCACTAGCACATATTTGCACCTCGATTTAAGGAAGGTACTGAGGAAGGGGGGTCACTTCCCCAAAAAACGCGACATTAGTGGAATAAACAAAAATCAACACGGGTCCAAGGGGCAAGGACGCCAGTTAAGAGTTAAAGAATTAACGTTGTGGTAAAATGTTTGAACTAATATTAGTAAATATTAATACATTGGCATATACCAACTTTTTATTATTAATATTATTATGGATAACTTATATAGCGCCATTTTCGTAATATAATACCTCAAGGGCGCTTTACACAGTGATTTTATACAACTTAAAATACCCACAAAGTTCCAAGATTATAATTTCTTATAAATCTTGTAAAAGCAATTTTGGGAACAAAATTGATTTTTATTCGAGACTTTTTTAGGTTTGGCTGTGTGAGTTTTATGACATTAACAGACTACAAAGACAATAAAATAAAATATTAAAATAAGTATGTGACCTTCCTTATCTTCCTGCAACTAGAGAACTTTTTAAAGAAACTAAGCAATTGAATATAACTTAACTCTTTCAACTAAAATGTATTCATAAATTAGCCACTAATGTAATTGTAAACGAAGAACTAAAACTTGTAAAAAATTGTAGTCAACGTGGACATAATACGAGAATATAAGAAAAATATCATAAAAAACTTTCTTATACAAGACAAGGACAATCGAGACTAATAAACTAGGGACTGAAATTATACAATAAACTACCAGACAAAACTTAACAAAAGACTCTTTTGAGCTACAGAGTATGAATAAAAAATGTTTATATTAATAATTTAAACATTTTTTCACATCTTTTGAAAAGTTTGTTCTTTTCTTTTAAAAAAAATATGTTTTTGTAAAATAAATGTAATAATCCGTAAGGGTTAATAAATAAATAAAAATAATAACAATGACCATAAAGAAAAATAGCCCTGCGAATAAAAGATTTTCCGGACAATTGATCGCTAAGGCGATTTATTATTTATCCTTGGGAATTACCGTGGTAAACTTTAACACATGTTTTTGGTAAACATGATATCTCACAAAACTTCATTTCGTGAAGAAAATGAGTTCGAATTCAAGTCTATTCCAACTATATTCCCTGGCTTCCGAAAATGGCTATAATTGAAGTATTTGCATAAATCTTACGAATGCAAATATATTTTTTTTATTAAAATTTAAATATTATTTTTAAAATATTTAAGACTTTGAGTGAACATAAACTGTTTTTAAACTTTATTTTTAATTAAATAAATAAATGTTATTTTCTTAATAAATGACAAAATTGAATGTTTTTTAGTTTTTTTGAGATTCCCACGAACTAACTAAATGAGGAATAATAAAATTAATGACATGTGATTCGTCTCATGCCTGGATATTTTGTGCTGTAATTAACTACTTTAATTGGGCGTCTTAGCCTCTTGTGGAGCAAAAAGAAAATACTTAGGTTTATAAGAGAAAAAAGAAAAGCTTTTATTGGCCTAACAATAAAACTTCCTAAACGTTTGGTGTTGACACATTCTGACAACAAATTTATTCTCTCTATATAACAGGAATAGAAAAACATAAAACTTTTGCTTGTATAAAAAACATCAAAACACACATATTTTTATTTGTTTGTTACTGACAACGATTCTTTTTCCATTGAAGATATGAAAAACAAATGATACATAAATAAATATCTGTTTTATCGTTAGAATAATAACACACCACTGGCTAGAGTCACCCATACGGAGAACAAACATTCAATTATTATTAAGTCTAGGCATTTATTTTAATTTGTGAATCTAAATGACTTCCTAGGGGGTAAAGTCCAGTTTTTTGTTTACGAAAACTTGGAAAATCTCAAAATATTATAGTAAAATCAAATGGTCCAAGAAAAAGTTTAAAAAATTGTTTTCAGGCGTTGCCTAGTATGTAAAATACTTCGATCAAATGAATCTCAACCAACAATAAAGAATTCAGCTCTTCAATTTCACTAAAATCAACTAATGGAAGAATTGAGGAAATATGGATATTCAAACATCGGCAAAATGGTGAATGTTACACAGTGTGTAAAGTAGCTTCTTGAACTAGCCAACGACAGGTGATAAACCCTGTAAAGTCAAAGAGCTGAAACCTTTATTGTTGTAAAGAGATTCATCTGACTGAATTATTTCACATACTAGGCAACGCCTGAAAACAATTTTTCAATTTTCAAACTTCTTCTAAGACCAGTCTACGAACATTTGGACAAACTCTAACTAACTAACTAACCATTACGCCATTTCTCCGGAGGGGTAGGCAGAGAGGATAGAACGCCACACCACTCTGTCCTGGCACACTTCCTTTGCTTCCTTCACATTCATACATCTTCTCATGCACGCACGTCGATTAATCCGACTTTTCACATGACCACTTTCAAGAATTTGTTGTACTTGATCATGCCATGTCTTTCTCGGCCTTCCTCGACTTCTACTACCAGACACATTCGCATCATAAATCTTTTTAGCCGTTCTTTCATCATTCATTCGCTCCACATGACAAACTCAAATATTGTAATAAATTTAATCGTTTTTTTTTTAAACATAAATTTTATAAAAAGGAATAACCTGCTAAGCCTCTATTTTGAGGCTTGTCAGCAGGTGGAATAGAGGGAATATGAAAGGAGGTAATGAAAAATGAAAAATTAACCACAACATCCAGAGTAAATGAGAAAAAAAGATTTTTTGGATTTTTCTCTTGCAACTGTCGGAAATCGGACCCGTAACGCAAATTTCATAATTGACCGCCTAACCAACTGCACCACGGCGCCTGTCTTTTCATAAAATAAAACCCTTATTAACTATATCAATAATATATAGCTCTGCAATAAGCGTGTCGATCTTAATTCGCTTTGCATCATTAGCCACTGATAATGAAAATCATAATGGAAGATATTATAACAATTTAAGCAATAAATTATTCGCCTATAGAAACTTTTGTTTTCTTTGGTGTTTTAAAAGCAAACAGTATAAAAATGTACGTGTGTTTTGAACAGTTCCTTGATTTATTGTGGGCCTTGAAACGAAAGCTGTTTTGAATAAAATACTTAATTTATACTCAAAATAAAATTTGACAAATATTTCTAAGCCGAGTTAAAAAGCTTTTAAAAGAAACAACTAAGTTATAATAAATTATTTTTTAATTAAAGAAAACTCAATTAATAACACAAATAAAGCATTTAATATAACTTAAAATAATTATGCCTTAACAACTGATTTAAGTGGCGAACTGTTTGATAAACGCAAACAACTTCAGGAATACAAGCAAAGGATATAGTTTTAATATTGTGTATTCATATTATTAATTGTATTTTTCAAATAAATATATGCTTTCCCATAGTATGATTTACTAAAATTTTAGGGGCATTTTCAATGAGTTGTAAATAACTCACTGATATTAAATGGGAATCAAGTTGGGGTAGAGTGGGAGTCGAACCTAGGACCTCTGATTCGTGAGACTACAACACGGAACCGCTACCCGATATCAAATAGGATTACAAATCTAATAATCACATCACAGGCTACTGAAGTTGCTTAGAATTCGACAGAAAATAGTTATCACATCTGTTCACTGTGGTGTCTATAGTCCTAAGGCTTCAATTTATCTTCTTGAAACATTTTAATGATGATCAATTCGTATCCCATACATAAAATCTCCTTTTTAATTTCATTTTTTACTGGCCGTGCACCTCTACAGAATTATTTTCCGTCCACTATCAAAAGTGATTCTTACAAACAAACCATCACGCCGTTTCCCCTTTAGGGAAGGCAGATAAGATAGAACACCATATGAGTACAGATCTCGCTTCCTCTACATTCATACATCTTCTCAAGCATTCTTGCTAATATTCCAATTTTTGTTGGATTCGGTCATGCCATGTCTTTCTCGATCTTCTTTTAGTTCTGCATCCATCAAAATAAGCCGTTCTGACGCTGTCCATTTGCTCTACATTTTAATCTAACGCAGAGCTCCTTTCTTGATTTTTATGAACAAACTCAATACATGAGCTTGTTTTTTAAATACGAGGAATAATGTTTAATATATGGGGTGGCTTATATTACTAACCTAAATATCTTTTGTAAATTAATATACACACCAATAGGCAATCACATATTCCACGCAGAGAGATCGGCCGAAATCAAATATGCAATAACAGAAATTGAAGGAAAATTTTGTGGGTAATTCAATGGAAAAAATATCTCAGAAAAGGAAAATCTAACCGTAGTGCCTGTTAAATATGTACTTAGGAAAAATATACTTAAAAAGGACGTTTTTTAATGAAAAAGTAAGCTTCTTATTTAATATGCGTATTTTTTCGACAATTTTTTTTTACTTGACAGAAAACAACAATTTAAGCCTAAAGATGAAAATTAAAAAAACAACGAAAGGAATATCTGAAGACGAAATTCTTTATCTAGATGCAAATTTTATTCAATCACAATTTTCAACAAACTATGTAAATTGAAATTTTGATCATATTAGCATGTTACCATTCGTCTGAGTTTTGCTTTAGAGTGCTTTTTTTAGTATAAAATTATATTTTTATTTCGACAGAAAGCTTTTAAATAAAAAAATGTATAATATTATTTGAAATAATATTTTGTACTTCTTT
Source organism: Micrasema longulum (assembly GCF_059751315.1). Taxonomy (NCBI): domain Eukaryota; kingdom Metazoa; phylum Arthropoda; class Insecta; order Trichoptera; family Brachycentridae; genus Micrasema; species Micrasema longulum. The sequence goes on from NW_028277736.1 coordinate 538,698, forward strand.
TTTGTAATAATAATTTTGAAAATATTAAGTTATACGAAAGTAAAAAAAAATTTTGGCCCCTGCCATTTGTGTCAAAATAATATGTAGGAGATTTCGATAATGTGTTTGATACAAATTACACGTCTTTTAAACTCTTATGTGACTGTGTCAGACTGGTTGACATACGATACAAGACTTGATATATTTCTTTTATTTTTTTAAATGATGAAGTTATATTTTTTTGATGAAGTTATATCTTCAAAGAGTCGATTTCATACCAGATTTGGAAAGTAAAATTTGAAAAACTGTGCTGGATTTTAATGCAAAAAATATTTTACATTGATACCCGAAGAATGATGTTAGAAAATACATAGCAATACATCTGTATTAGAGAGAGCACGAAGCTGTAACTCATAACAAGGAAGACAGAGACGCTGTTCTGTATCCGCCGTAGTAAGTGTTGTGTGAAACAAATTTATTCGGTTGCTGACAGTGAAGGGGAACGCATGCGTGAATTATGAGCGGCGAATTCATGATTTTTATTTTTTTGCTATAAAAAGGCTGAATTATAAGTTTTTTTTATAAATAATGGAAGAAAAACTATAAAAACGTATGTTCCTTTTTTTTTTTCTTCTAATGTCTAAACTGTAGAATATTCCGTCTTTTGCTTGTTGTAACACTATATATAACAAATTATACATTTTACTTTGTCCTTTGTAATAAAATCTCTTCGGATAATTCCTAATAGGTACTCTTGTACAAGAAGAACCAGTCACAAAAGCCTCTCGAATAATCAGTTTGTGTTTATTATGTAAAACTGCCTTCAATCAAGGAACTTAAATAAAATCGAATAAAAAACAATATCGGACAATCGCTTTATCTTATAAGCGCATTTCCAGTCGTTAGGAAATTCATAGTAAATAATAGTATTAACCCAACAAAAATGAACCGTTTTTACAAAATACAATGAATGACCTAGGTGTGGAACTCCCATTGTTAATAATGAACTATTTATTCTTTTATATCCCTTTATATTTTTACTGCAATATATATTTGATTATTAGAGTGCATAAAACATTATTTTATTTTATTTTTAATTAGACATTTATTTAATAAATTTACTGTAAAGCTATGTAAAAGAAACAATAAAACTTTCTTCAAAATGAAAAATACAATATTATCATCATCATCATCATTCCATGTCCGCTTCCTTGATGGAGCATATGGTATCCACAAAGAGCCTCCATGCATCTCTATCGACTGCCACTCCTTTGTGTCCTCCAAAGTCAAGTTCTTGTCCCGATGTTCTGACACAAACTGACGACAAATAATCAGCAGTGAAAGTCCAGGACGACGAGAACCTGATGCCTTGTAAAGCAGGCAGGCGTGGTTACGGCTCTCAGGAGGTATCCGCTGCCATATTGCCTCTGCCAGACGACAGTTGTCACCGGAGTTTGATGCGTCCGTTCTCTTATTACTTAATTCCTCACAGAGTCAAACCACCCCACCGCACACACAAGATTCTTCTAAGACACATATTCTCAAAACTCAGAATGTTTCTGTTATGGGCCCTAGTGAGGTGCCACGATTTACACCCGTATAGCAGAATAGGTGTTATGCAGGCGTTATGTAGGTGGCATTTGGTTTACACTGAGTAAATATCCGATCTCCAGACAGCCTTCATACTGTTGAATGTGGCTCCTGCTAATCCTAATCACACTCCCAATTTTTTTTGAAAGCTGCCATTTTCTGTAACATATACTCCCAGGTTGTTGAAATTCTTGATCCTTTCGATATAATATACATGGATGCAATGGAAAAATAAACAAAATTTCGGCATAGTGTAGAGTTTTTTTAAACTCATGGATGTCTTTCTGTAATGTGTGCCTAAAAACGTTACACAAACTATGAAACTGGATGTAAAAATATTGATCACACTTTGAATCCACCTATCTTAGCCATCGATACTTCAGTCTTTTTTCTCCAGTTACTGAATAGTGACGTTGTCAATTTTACAAACGTTAACTTTTATTAACATCCGTCCAATTTTTTTACCAGTCTTACTTTCTAAGTATTTCCACATAGATGTATTATATTTATTGCTCAGAAATGAATTTATCATTACATTTATTTCTACATTGTTATAATGTTAGCCAATTTACGTATCGTTGGTTTTATAATTCAAAATCTTACGAGTCTTAGTTTTAATATTCCACATTTAGAAATTAACCTTTTAAAAGTTCCCAAGACTTTTAAAATAATTTGGTAACGTGAAATATATCCTTTTTTTATATTTTCACCAATATCAAAATATTTTAGGTAAAAAATGATAAATATTTCTTTCTCGATGTGGTTTTGTACACTTGAGCGTTCATGTATTTTGTGTTAAAATTACTATGCGAAAATAAAATATTTGATATTTGCTTTGAAATAAGGGGGCATTCAATTCAAGTCAATATCTAGATTTGCATTTATATTGAGTTCACTTCTATTGGATAATAAAGAAAAGTAATTTAGATAGACCTTATCCTTTTGAGGAACAAAGTAATCACGTTTTAATAAGTAAGTAATTAACATATTAAAACAGAGATGAAGAACATTTAAGAAAAGGTAATATAGAAGTCTAGGAATCTACAGGGCTTACGACCTGTCAGTGGCTGGTTTAAGTGGCCACTTTACACACTGTGTAACATTCACCATTCTGCCTATATTTGAACATCTATATTCCTTCAATTCTTTACTTCACAAACTTCACAAACATCAACAGACTTTTAATTTTGACTCATGTTAAAATTGCAGAATTTATTGTCAGTACGTGAAAGAAAATAATGTTTTCTGCAAACCGTCAATATTAAAATAATACTTTTTAAGCAATTTTCTGCTCTTTTCGCTATTATTGTGTGTCTCAAGAAGTCAGTGGTTAAAAAAAATAAAAATTTCACATAGATAACCTGAGGAAATGTAACAAATTATTACGTAAATCTGTTTATTAGTCGACCGTTTACAATAAAAATTACAAATATAAACTTGACTGGCGATGAAATCGGATATACAAAGAAGATATGAGTTAATGTCAGTTTAATTAATTAATTAATTTAATAGTGGTGAATAAAACCGACTAGTGGGGTAATTGAAACGACATGTGGAGTGTAAAATAAACTTTAAGCAATTTTTTTTTATTTTTTTAAATTTATTTATTTTTGTACCGCAAGAAAAAAAAATTTTTCGAATCTATTCAGAAAATGATTTAAAACGGTATCTCGAAATATAAACTCCTTTACCATAAACAGAAAAATAAATTAAGAAAAAAAAATACATATTGTATTCAATGGACCACACACAATTATTCACACCTTTTGAAAATTATTTTAAATGCGAAGAATTAAGTACATGGATAAAAAAAATACCTATTCAAAATGCAAAATTTCTTGTTATCCACTTAAATATACGATCGATAAAAAAAAACTTTAATGAATTCTTGATAGTGATAAATAATCTACAAAATGAAATAGATGTAATCGTTTTAACGGAGACAAATATAAAGCAAGAATTAGTTAATATATACAATATTCCAAATTACACTATGTTTTATAATTTAAGAAAACAAAGAAGGGGTGGGGGCGTTATAATGTATGTAAAAGAAACATATTTATTTAAGGAAACACATTGTCCATTTAACAGCGCCGAGACGATTACGGGAGAAATAAGTACGTCTAAAAATCCTCATATAATACTATGTAACATAATTGCAATCTACAGACCGCCTAGTTGCGATAAAATTACTTTCTTATCGGAATTGAAATATTTCTTCGAGACAACACAAAAACAAAATATCGTTTATTGCGGCGATATAAACATAAACATAATGGATTCGACAAATAGACAATGTATCGAATACGAAGAAATACTGTGCGAGAACGGCCTACAGAGCGTCATAAGTGACGTCACAAGAGACGAAGTAGTATCTGGTCGAAATGTGCAATCGTGTATAGACCATATAGCAGTACGATACCACACATCTACGGCAATTTACTCAGGAATTGTGACAAATAAAATATCGGATCATTTTATGACAACGGTAGCCATAGGAAATGAAGAAATACCGGATGGCCAAAAAAAAAACCATACAAATATTAGATAATAAATATATATTAACCAAACTTAAGAAAACAAATTGGGACGACCTTCTTCGTACAAACTGTCCTATAAAACTATACAGTAAAATTAAAAATATTTTCAACGATATTTATGAATCTGCAAAAAAAGAAATAAAGTATAAAAACAGAAATAAACACAAAAATCCATGGATAACAGAAGAACTGAAACAAATGATAAAAAAACGAAACCAACTTTATAAAAAATGGAAAAACACGCCAAATAATCAGAGTCACCGCCTTGAATATTCTAAATGGAGAAACAAAACAAATAAAAAAATACTTGACACTAAAAACGTTTACGACAAAAATGAAATTAATACCCTTAAAAACGATCCGAGAAAATTGTGGGAAAAAATAAATGGTTTATGTGGGAAACAAAAAAATAATCTAGACACGGTTATAATTAAACACATGAGATGTTTAGGAGATACAAAATATCTATGTAATCAATTTGCAAAAACATTCGTAGAAGAGATAAATAATATTAAACATAAATGCAATGAAAAATTCTTGAATCGTGTAAATTATGCTTTTCCAGTGCCTCTGTCCATGAGATATAAACATATTTATAAAGAAGACGTAGAAAAGATTATAAAAAACATGAATTCAAAGAAATCTCCCGGATGTGATCAAATTAGAGTCAGTGATTTAAAGGAAGTAGTGCAAGAAATCAGTCCAATCTTAGCGAAATTGATAAATTTGTGTATATGTCAAGGAGTTATGCCAGATGATTTAAAGGTATCAATAATAAGACCTATCTTTAAAGCAGGGGACCATAAGGAGTTTACTAACTACAGACCTATAGCCATCCTTTCGTGCATAGATAAAATAATCGAAAGAGCTGTTGTCAGCCAGATACAGTCCTTTTTAGATGAAAATAATATTATAAACTCAGTTCAATATGGATTTCAAAAAAACAAAAGTACTTCAACACTACTGTCTAAATTTACTGATGAAATAAATAAATACTTAAATGAAGGAAAGTACGTGGGAGTACTTTTTATCGATTTTAAAAAGGCATTTGATACCCTGGATCATCAAACCTTGGCAATAGCAATGGATGAATGTGGAATACGAGGACCATTAAAATTGTGGTTCCAAAATTATCTACAAAACAGGAAAATACAAGTCAAGATAAATGACGAACAAAGTAATCCAACCACCTCAAATACTGGTGTGGCAACAGGCTCAATATCAGGACCAGTTTGCTACATAATGCAGGTAAATAGTCTTCCCAATGTTATCGAAAAATGTACCAAATACATATTTGCTGACGACACTTGCATCTTGTGCGCTGACAAAAATATTACACATGTTGAGAAAAATATTCAATCGGACTTAAACAATATCATGAAATGGGCTCACGATAATGGGATAATACTGAACATAAATAAAACAAAAGTGATGCTTATTCATTCTACGCATACAAGTAAACAAAACAAAATACTTAATGTTAAAGGTCACGATTATGAATGTCTCCATTTAAAAAAATCACCTTGTGCCTGTCAAACGATAGAAATGGTCAAACAATATACATATCTAGGCTTAACTATCGAAAATAATTTTCATTGGAAATTACATGTAGAAAGTGTTTGCCAAAAACTAAAAGCGGTACTTTATAAAATTTAATTATTTGAAATTCTGTGTTCCGCGGGCCACCTTGTACTGTTTATACCATGCGCTGGTTGAGTCAATTATATCGTATGGAGTGAGTTGTTACGGGCTAACATTTACAACGTATACAAATAGGATAAAAAAAATACAAATTAGATTCCTTAAAATGTTAGCAAGTAAAACCAACTTAATAACTTGTCAAAATGACTACGAAAATCTTTTCCCGATGTGTAAAGTTTTGACGGTACAGAATATGATATACTATCGCCTGGTAACAGAGGACTTCATGGATTTCTATAAAACGCCAATATCACATAAGCATGAAACGCGCCAAAAAGCGAGAGGAAACTTCATAGAAAGAAGAGCCATAAATGCGTATGGAGAGAGGACCAGGGCGTATATACTCCCTCGCATAGTAAAGAGACTCCCGGACGAAATAAAAAATAGTGATATGAATAAAAACAAAGTAAAATTGGTTTTAAAAATCTTTTTCTTAAATTCTAAGTTTAGTCTATAAAAAAAAAAAAAAAATTTTAAAAAATGGGGAAACCAAACAATTTAAAACAGTGTCAAAAAAAGTGTTTGTTTATTATTTTTTATATATTTCGTTTTCAAAAAAGACTTGATTAACTTGTATTTAATTTTTTTTAATCTTTTATTTTATTGATATTTTTAAGATTTTTTTTTTTAAAATATTTTATGTAAACATTTATTATATTATGTTACAAAAATGTTTAAAGAGAGAAATCCCTGCAAAAAAACTGCTTCTGCAGTTTGGCGGGAATTTAAAAAAAAATTGTTTTGAATTTAAAAAAGAAAAAATAAATAAAAATAAAAAAAAAGAAAAAAAAAGAGAGCCTAATTACAACGGGAAATTACATTACAGAACACTCAGGCTTGATGAAAATCCCTTTAATTTTTTGTGTTCTCACCGGGAATCGAACCTGAAACCTTCCGAGCGTGAATCAAGTCGTTTTGAGCACTATACCTCGTGGACCGCCTTGTACTTGTTTTTTTTGTGTTAGAAATATATCTATGAATAAAAATTTATAAGAGCTTTGTTTTAATTACTATCGAAATATATTTTATTGTTTCCATTCACCTCATGGCGTAGCTATTGATCCCTTTCAGGAGGTGAAAATCAACATGTAATATTTTAAATTCAAAAGTTAAGAAAGACTCATGTTAGATGTGCGAGCGAAATTCTGAATAAAAACTTTAGTCGGATTTTGATGAGAAAAAAAAAAGGTATATTATTATTGTGTTGTATGTTTACATTAAATAGTATTTCTGTTATAAGTTTTTACTTTTAGTTAATTGTGTCCAGTTAAACATATAAATAAATTAAAATTACTAATTTGGTTCATGTTATAATAATATTAGACACCTGATATTTTTACATTCAGATTTTTTAAAATTTGTTTAAAGGACTTTTTGATATACACAAAAAAACGTTTATAACACTTGTGAAAATAATGTCACACTTGTCTACATACGATTCAAGACTTGAAATGTCTCTTTTTTTTTTAAATTATGATGTTGTATTTTTTGTATTACCACTTCTTCAAATTGACATTTTCACACTGGATTTGGAAAATGAAATTTGTATAACTATGCTCGATATTGATGCAATTTTTTTTATTCTAGCAAGGAATCACGTGGCAAAGTAAAAAAATAATGTGATGCCAACACAGCAAAAACTCTTTGTAAAAGAAAGCGCGAAGATAGAACTCATAACGAAAAAGACAGAGATGCTGTTTTGTGGCCGGTGCTTGGGTGAAATGGATTCAGTAGGTTATAAACATTAATAGGGGATGCACGCGTGTGAGACGACTAGCTTGTTTATGATTTAAAATTTGTTTTGCTAAAACAGGGCTAATTTGTGAGTTTATTTTTACAAATGATTGAAATAAATAATTAAACAGTACAGGTAAACGTTGTTTTACGCCAGAATTTCGTTCCGAGAGACACTGGCGTAAATAAACACAGATTCAATGGAAGGTATAAGGTTAGTTTCCGTGTCAAAATTCTAAGAACAATCTTACATGCTTATTTAAAATAAATTATAAATTTATTTTAAAAATACGGTTTAAAGTCGTTTACAAAATAAATAATAACTTCTTGCTGTAAATAATATTTTTTTATTAATAAATACTTACTCACCAGTTTGTCGGCACTTTACACAATTCTCACACTTTTAAAAACAGAAAAAAAAACATTTGATTTGATTGTTGCTTCCTTTCATACAGAATCATAGCATAAAGTCGACCTTCGAACGGTAGCGGTGACGTTTCTTTTAACATTTGCGCTTCGATTGAAATCCCCATCTATCTCACAGAGCTCATCTTTCTATAGAAGAAAGGATACAAGTTAGATCTACCGTTTTAAGGCTGCTCGCGTAAATGGAAATAAAATAAAACAACGAGTAAAAGTGTGTCTGCTATTAGAATCGCGGTGCCTACTGCCGTCTGGTGTCGGCCAAATCGAGGAATCCCACGCCGGCACCAACCGGCGTAAATCGAACCGGCGCAAAACGACGTTTACCTGTATGATTTCTCCATAACTTTTTTTTTCCTCATGTCTGACATTTAGAATATTCCGTATTTTGCTTGTGGTAACACGATGTTACATCACCGCTCGCAAAGGAATGATTAACCACTGTCTTTTAAGAGTTAATGTTTTCTGATGATAAAAAAGATAAAAAATAATATGAATCGTTATTTTGATATAAGTTTATTGCAACAAATTGAGAAAACATTTTTATGTACCCTGTATTTGAGGTTCTGATTTTCGTTGTTCAAACCTAACCTAAAAACGTTAAGAGATTTCAATAAAGGCACGCGTTTTAAATTATTCAATATCAAGATATTGAGAGATAAGATTTTTCTAGAAATTAGACTAATTTAAAATTTATTGCTTTGTATACAGAAACAAAAACCTATTTTGTATATTTTATTAAATTACGTTTACATACGTTTGCCAGGATTATGATTTGTATTCTTGTTACTTCTCTGAAGTTTACCTTAATCAAGTGAATTCTAGAATCAATACACGCATTACCTAATATCAGTTTTTAAAATAAACTATGAAATTTACTATTATAAATATTTTTTAAAAATCCGTTCATAAATAATAAAGGTGTGATTTTTGAATTTGAAAATTAAAACGGTCACAACTAATGTTAAGACCTAATACTACAAATTTGTACAGTAAAAAAATATTGTTTCTTGGATATTTAAATTGGTGAAAACTGTTCTTACAATATTTGAGTTTGTTCAAATGTTTGCAGAGAAAATACTGGATTTCACCGCCTCGGGAGTTATTAGGATAAACAAATTACAACAGAATAGAAAAATAGCTTAAATAGAGAAATATGGAAATCTAAGCATTTACAGGGCTTATGACCTGTCTTCGACTGGTTCAAATGACCACTTTTCACATTGTGTAACATTCACAATTTGGCCTATGTTTAAATATACATGTTTCTTCAATTCGTCCATTTGTTGATTTTAGTAAAGTTAAAGAGCTGAAGTTTTTATTGTTGTGAAGAGATTCATCGGACTGAATTATTTCACAAACAAAGCAACGCTTGAAAACAATTTTCCCATTTTTAAACTTCTTCTTGTACCAGTTCGTTTAATTACAATATTTAAGTTTGTCCATATGTTTGTAGACAAAAGACTGGATTTCATCCCCCCGGGAGGCATTAAGATTTAAAAATTACAACAGGGATGGAGAATGCCTTAATGAAGGGAATATGTAAGTCAAGGCATTTACAAGGCTTATGACCTGTCATTAAACTATTGAACCATAAATTGTCATGAAACCTAAACTTAACATTAAACCTGTCATCATCACTAAACTCAACCAATGGACGAATTAAAGAAACACGGGTGTTAAAACATAGGCAAAATGGTAGATGTAACACAGTGTGTAAAATGGCCACTTAAACCAGCCAATGACAGTTCATAAGCCTTGCAATTGCCTAGACTTCCATATTCCATTCTTTAAGGTATTCTACATCTCTGTTGTAATTTTTAAAACTGTTTTTGTTATTATATAATAAATTATTCTACTCAAAACATATGCTAATGTTTCGATTTTTTTTAATTCTAGAAATTTCTTGAATTGGACGTTTTATTTGATAAAATTTAAGATATTTTTTTACATTAAAAAAAATAATTATCATCATGATTATTTCATGTCCACTCCCTAGTTGGAGCATACAGTGTCAACAAAGAGCCTCCAGGCATTTCTTTGGGCTCCCAGCTCCTGGGCATCTTCTTATGTCATTTTATGCGTTCCATAATTCTGACATAAAACCTCGTCGAACAGTCAGCGGCGGACGTCTAGGACATCGAGAACTTGATGCCTTTTATAGTAGGCAAGCATGGTAAGGGCCATATACTGCGGATCTTTCCGAAGGTGAGATCAGTAGAATATGGCCCAGCTAATTGTATCGTCTCCACTTGCTGACAGTTTCTACAGGTTTTTGCATCCGTTTTCTTATTTTCTTTTTCTTACAAAGTCAAGATTCTTCTGAGACATCTTTTTACAAAACTCAGTATTTTGCCACGCAGAAAAGAAAATGGACAAAAACGAGAACAAAAAAATATTCAATTAGATTTTTTTTCTCTTAGAAGGGCTGGTATTCTGAACGCTATTTAGAGTTTTACGCTTTATTAGTACGTTATAAGTACGCTGATAACGTGCCAACAAAATATTCTCTACCCCTGCGACAGGTCTTAGAATGCCAGCCCAGGTGGACTACCGCTTCATCTATGAACGCTACGAAAGTGCTATCCGGGGATGAATCCATTTTTCCCTTCAGGTAGTTTTGTGGAAGCGTGGGCACCAGCGTTTGTACCGATAATGTTCCAAATTTAATGTTGGATTTAATGTTGGTTGGTATCAAGAGTCACCCAAATTGCATATATATATATTTTTTAATTTCTTGACTTGTATACATTTAATTATTAGTTTTTTTCATCATTATTTATAATTGTTTTGAAGTCGGGACATAAAATTTTTCTAATTGTGCTATGATAAAATTGTTTATTTTGTGCATTAAATAAAAAAAATTCAAAAAATAAAATCACAATATGCAAAAAAAGTATCAAAATATGTGCATATTTTTGTACGTTAAATTATCTTCAATTGTATTTGGAACATAATTGTAATATAATGGACTGAATAAGTCTGTCAATAAATACTTGAGTAAATGGTAAAAAGGTTTATTTCAATCAAAAAAAAATTTTTTGTGTTTAAATCTTGAAACATAAATCGTGATTAATCTTACTATTGGAAACTCGCGCAATTATAAATCAAAATTGAATATTTTATAGCACACATAGTGTTACGTGTTAGTTCAGATGGTGATACGAAATTTATATTTGTGGTATAATTTAAATTTTTGTATTTCAAAATAATATTTACATGCTTCCACTTTCCACCATTTTGAATCCCAAATCAACACAAATCTTTTGATCTCATGCAGTTTGGGATTCGTTACTTTTTTATTTTTATGATATATGGACTTTTCTTATAAATCAATAAATCATAGAGCTTTTAAACAGTAAAAGGTAAAACCATATTCTTACTTGGGTAGAAAATAATGGACACGATATTTAAAAAGCAAATCTGCAAGTCAAAGCACACACAAATGCCACAAGCTGGTTTTAGCGATTTACATTTATGTGTATACAGCGTAATATTGCTACCAACGCTTACATACCACAGAACAAAAAGGGGTAGGTTTTTTGTTTGTCAACAAGCGATATATTTTTCTTTATTCTTGGCCACCGCAAAGGCGACTTATGTCCTCAAATGCGGTGGGCGGTGAGTTGTGAAAAAGTTTTGTAGATTTATCTAAATATCCATAGAATTAAGAAAAGTCCAGAAACCTCATACGCGCATCAAACAGAAAGGGACTAAACTACTCTTAAACAAGAAGTTTTACACTTTGACCCATTAGTTTCTTTGTAGACGCTCAGTACGCAATTCCCGATTTGAATTCAACTATACCGTTTTGTGTCGTTTTAAAGTGTAAAAATACTGTTGGGATCTTAAAAAAACAGGATGGGATCACATTTCATGTGTAAATAGCAAATACATTTGTAAGTAGCAAGTGTATTACTTAAAAATTAAATTATGTTTCCATCTGTCAGATTGTCAAAAAAAACAAAACTGACTATTTGTTAGTGTTGCCAGGGAAGTCAAATTTTCTAGGCTACTTTGCTCATCTAATGAGAGAATTAATGAAAATTGGCCCTCTCGGGTAAAACAACGTCGTGGTGGACATTTGATAGACATTATCTTTAAAACATCAAATTAGTTGACATGACATAAAAATATCCGTTTAATGTAAATAATATTCGTTTTATTTGAAATAAAATTTGTTATTATTTAAGTTCAAAGTTTAATAATTAAAGTTATCTTATTAAATGACCCTTAACTTTTCTACTCTGTTGTGTAAATCAATGTTTTCGCGTGTAAAATAGTGTTTGTGTGTGCTTTTTTTCATATAATAATCTTACATTTGTGATATGATTATATTTTTTGCGATCTGGCAACACTACGCGGCGACTTCAAGCATGCACGCGGTGAAAGTGGGGCAATGTGGCGGGTTTTTTGGACAAAGCCCGATGCATTCAAAAATGATTCTACGCTCCTTCTGGACTATTCTTAATTCTATGTAAATATCCATATTTTCTCAATGTTCAACTCGTAAACAAAGACTAATGTTATCATCATCATCATCATTTCCTTTCCGCTCCTAATGGTGCAAAGGGCGCTGTATTGGTACACCAATCGCAGCAGACTTTGATTTTTTTTTGTTACATGAAGGTAAGATGATGTTAACAAATATTAAAATTATCATAAAAAAAAAGTTCGAAAAGAGTTGTTTCCAAATTTACACAGAATCAATTGAAATGATACGATGTATTTTTGCATGTCTTGAAAACGCATAGTTTTTTCTCGAAAGCTTCAAACATCTCAATGGTTTTGGTCCTTTTTTGCTTTTCGCAGCCACGTCGGCAAGGCCTTCATTATGGCCTTTATGGGGCATTGATGGGGTCTCTACT